>NW_026892611.1:8515000-8617500 GCF_033815535.1 Pezoporus flaviventris
ATGGCAGCGCTGTGCCCGCGGTCCGCCCGGGGGTTGTTGTTCCATGGCGTGGCTGGGGAGGGAGCAGGATGCGCACCCCGGTGTGTTTGTGGGCAACCGGTGTGCGACTGCACCGTGCAGACACGATGTGCCCCCGCACGGTGCCATCAGGCAGTGCCCTGCCTCAGTTTCCCCCCGCTGCTCGCAGGAGAGCTGAACCCCGAGATGCTCGTGCTCAGCATCCAGCCTCCCCCCCGGACCACCCTGTGCCCCCCAACCCGAGGGATGTGGGATGGGTGCAAGGGGCAGGATGAACCCCCTGGTACCTGTCCTCAGGGGGATAGGCTCTGACCACTTTGTCTCAGCCACAGGACCGGAGTTATCCCAGGCGACAAACTTCACCCTGGGATGGGATGGGAGGGTGGATGTGATTCAGGGGGCTGCCAGCAGCCCCCGGGGGGGGGGGGGGGGGGGGCTGTCCCCATGAGCAGGCTATGGGGATGGGTATACCGGTACGGCCCGGGGCCGGGCAGGGGGCCATTGCAGGTGGGTCTGGTGTTATCCCTTTGGCAGCTGGTCTCGCTGCCGACGCGCAGCACCGCGATCTCCCCATCGGCTTTGGGGCACGGGTAGTTGAGGAGGGTGGTGTTGAGGGTCATGTAGGCAGAGGTGCTGCCCGGGAAGAGCTGGTACGCACTGGTCGGGGACCCCGGCTCCAGGGTGTTGTTGAAGCTGAGTACGCCTGCAGGGATGGGGATGGGATGAGGAGGGACCGCGGGGTGCACGGGAGGAGCCCTGCGCGCACCCCCAGGACCCCTGCGCACCCTGCGGGTCGGCCGCCACCACCAGCCAGATGACGGCGTCGCTCAGCGAGTCGGGGAAGACGCAGCGGGGCTGGTCCAGCACGAAGGTGGAGGCGGTCGTGAGCCCCCCCAGGGCCAGGTTGGACAGGGCCGGGGTGTACAGCTTCGGGTCTGCGGGAGGAGACAAGGCGGGTGGGTGCAGCGCAGGGTGCGGGCCCTCACAGGGGCACAGGGACAGAGGGAGCTGTCCCTTTGAACCCGGCAGTGCCCCCCCGCCTCCTCCTCTCCCATCCCTCATTTTGGGCTCAGACACATGAAAAGAGGGAGCAAAGACCCCCCCCACCCAGAGGACCCCACACTGGGCAGACCCCAGGTGGCACCAGGGACACTGGAGGTGGCACCCAGAATAGGGGGGCATCAGCTGCTCCGCACCTCCGGGTCCAGCGGGGATCCTGGTGCTGCGCACAGGGGACCCCTGCAAGCAGGAGACTGAGGACCCGATCCTGCTCCGCTCCGCCCCATCCCATCCCATCCCCGCTGTCCGACTCACCCTGCCCGCGGGCCGGCACCAGGAGCAGGAGGAGCAGCGGGAGCATCGTGCGGGCTCCTGGGTGCCGAGGGCGGCAATGCGGGCGGGTGAGCTCCGTGTCCCCACCAGACCCGCCTGCGGCCCCAACCACCCGCATTCCAGCGCTGGCCACAGCCCCGTGGCGAACTGGTCCAGCCCGTTTCCCCAGGGAGCATCCCCTGGATGTGAGCGCCCGCCGGCGGGCGAGCTGAGAACAGCCGCGCTCACGGCACGAGTGACACAGCACCCCCCCCACCCCAAGTGCCACCAACCCCGCCCACGGGTGGGTTTTGGGGGGACCCGGCGCCCCGAAGCATCCTCCCTTGGCCGCAGAGGAGGAGGCAATGCGGGTGTGAAGTGAGAGTTTACTCGGCAGGACACGGAGCAGGGGGCCGGGGGGCAAAGCAGCACAGCCCCGGGGGGCTGCAGCGGCATCCGGGGGGCCGGGATAGCGCTGGGGGGATGTGATGGGTCCTGTAGGATCTGTGGGTGCTGGTCCCTGAATCCCGGCGGTGCAGGGACCCCCATGCCTTGGCGCTGCAGGGGAGAGGAGCAGAGGTGTCAAGTGGGGTCTGGGGGGCTGTGCTGGCTCCCCCCAACTCCAACCATCAGCCGGGGGCCCTTTCTCCTCAGCAAGCTATGGCTATGGCAGCCCCCCCCCCCAGTTCAAGTAAATCAAGGCTCTTTAAAGGTTAACCCCATCTCTCTGCTGATGGGGCTGAGGAGAGGGTGTCCCCTCGGGATCCCCATGGACAAGTCCCCATCCAGACCCGTACCCCACGGCACCGAGCACCGCGGCGGCCAGCACGGCCCCCAGGCTGGCGAGGATGGAGGTGATGACCACCACGGCGCTGCTGCGGTGCAGGGGCACGGGGTCGATGGTGCTCAGGCTGCTGGCTGGAAAGAGATGGGATGAGGGGTAACAGGGATGGTGCGATGGGAAGGGGAGGGACAAGCTTTGGGATGATGGCATAGGGCTGATGCTGTGGGGCAGCAGTGCCACTGGTACCTCTGCGAAGGAGGATGGGCTCAGACCACCTTGTCTCTGCTCTGGGGCCCTGGCAGCCCATCACCAGGAACTTCACCCTGTGGGATGGGAGCGGTGGTGACACCAGGGGTGGGATGTGCACATAGAATCATGGAATCACAGGATGGTTTGGGGTGGAAGAGACCTTAAGTTCATCCAGTTCCAACCCCCTGAATCCAGTCTGGAATTACCCGGGGTGGGATTTAGGGGTCCCATCCTGCCAGCCTCACCTGTATGGCCCGGGGGAGGGCAGGGGCCCATTGCAGGGCTCCTGTCCCTCGCATGCTGTGTCCCCCCCAACGCGCAGTGGGGCCGGGCTCGGTGCTGAGCAGGCGAAGGCATGGACTGGGGTCTCCAGCGTCATGTAGGAGTGCGCCGTGGGCAGCCGCTCGTACAGGGGCACGTCAGCACGGGACGGGGGGTTCCTGAAGGCGCCCGAGGCTGCGCAACACCCATGGGGGTGAGGGTCCCCGTATCCCCATGGGGAGGGAGCGCGTGCTGGTGCAGCGGGACTCACCGTTGGCGAACGCCACCACCAGCCACACGGCATCGGGAGCGTTGGCCTCGTGGTCGAAGATGCAGCAGGGTCTCTCCAGAGCGAAGGTGGTGGCCGTGAGCTTCCCCGGCAGGGCCGCGGTGGGTACGTGGGGCACGTAGGGCAGCAGGGCTGCGGGAGCGGGCACTGAGCAAGTGCTGACCCCATCCTGCATCCTCATGAGCATCCCCAGCCGTGCCCAGCCCATAACCCCCTCCCCGGCACACAGACCCATAGGGAACCCTTGAAGCCCTCCGAGCCCCTGTCCCCAAAGCAGTCACCCAGGCCCGTGGCTGTGCCCGTCCCAGCCAGCACCAGCAGCAGCAGCAGCAGCTCCATGGCGTGGTCCCGGCTCTGCTCACTGTGTCCCGGTGTGGAGGGGATGAGCTGCCCCTGGAGCTGGGCCCTCCCAGCGCAGCAGCATTCCTGCACCAGCTCTGCCGGCCCCACCGGACCCCGCGGCAAAGGGGAAACGGTTGCACCACCCGGGTCACCGGGGACCAAACCCCTCCGGAGCCATCCCGATGGACACCGGAGCCGAGGCACCAGGGAGCACTGTGAGGATGGGGGGCAGAGGCAACGATGTGAGATCCTGCCTGCATTGTGTGCAGTTCTGGTGCTTCCAGCATAAGGACATGGAGCTGATGGAGCAAGTCCAGAGGAGGATGCTCAGGGGCTGGAGCAGCTCTCATACGGAGCCAGGCTGAGAACACTGGGGCTAGAGAAGAGAAGCTGATGAAGACCTGAGAGCAGCTTCCAGTGTCTGAAGGGGCCTACAAGGATGCTGGGGAAGGATCTTCATCAGGGACTGTAGTGATAGGACAAGGGGTGACGGGTTCAAACTGGAACAGGGGAAGTTTAGGTTGGAGATAAGGAGCAAGTGCCTCCCTGTGAGGGTGCTGAGGCCCTGGCACAGGGTGCCCAGAGAAGTGGTGAATGCTCCATCCCTGGCAGTGTTCAAGGCCAGGTTGGGCAGAGCCTTGGGTGCCATGGTTTAGGGTGAGGTGTCCATGCCCATGGCAGGGGTTGGAACTGGATGAGCTTGAAGCTCCTTTCCAACCCAACCCATTCTGTGATTCTATTTCAAAGAGAAACAGAGGTAGGAAGGAGGCACCGGAGCCGTGTTCAAGGATGGTTGTGGCCATAGATGCAGCCGTAGCAGTCGCCCTGCTCCCACACCGAGCCCTGGCACCCTGTGCATGCCTCCTGCCCATTGAGCGTGAGGGATGTGCCTGCTGGCTCCGGGTGCAGGCAGCCTTGGCCAAGGGCAAGGGAGTGCTCGGGAGCCATCACACCCTGAGCTCACCCAACCCACCCATGTGCAGGGCTGAGCTGTCCCACCCCGTGCCAGGGGCACCCCACACTGACACTGCCCCTTCCATCCAGTGCTGGGGAAGAGCACCTTGATCCCCTGGGACAGGACCCGTGACCCTACAACGGGGCTGGCCCAGAGCCCTCCCCATTCTCCCCCCACTTGCTCCCACTGCAGAGGGTGTAAGTGCTCCTTCTCTGGTGTTTGCCAAGGGCAGTGGCTGTGTGGGAAGGGATTCCCCCCCCCTTCCCAAAGGGGCTGGGACAAAGCCTTCGGATTAAGTGGAAATGGGGCATCCAAAGATTACAGCATCCAGCTGCAGCCCTCATCCCTCCTCCCTCTTCCAATCCCTGCCTCATTCCCCATCTTCCTGCCTCAAGGTCCCCTCTGGCAGCAGATGCCCATGGGGATGTGCCAGCCCCAATCTGCCCCCTTGGTCCCCCCTGTTGCTCTCCGGGTGTGACGCAGGGGGACCGTGAGTCACAGTTTCAGTGCTGGTACCAGCATTCCTGTGGGGTCAAGGCTTGGCTCACACCCAGCACAGTCAGACTTGTCTGGTAGCATTAGAAGCACTTGATTCAGGCTCTGTCCCCTCCAGCTCCAAGGCACGGGGGCCCTGCAGTCTTCTTCTACCAGATGCTGCCCCAGGGTACAGCAGGGACCAGCTCTGAAGCATCTCCCCACCGTGGTCCCTGGGCTCTGCTGCTTTCCACCCCTTCACCACTTGTACCCCCTCATCAGAGGGTCTAAGAGCACCCTGGACATGGGAAGGGCTTTAGGAGATGCCTCGCTCCTATCGTGACAGCAGCAGAGCCCGACCAGCCCAGCGGCAGGGAGGCTCCAGCTGATTCACACGGCAGCACCTGCAGGAGCTGCCCTGGGCACAGGGAGCAGGAAATTCTGGCTCTGTGCAGGGCTGAGCAAGCTCTGCTCCGTTTCCACTGCAGTTTGGAGCTGAGGGTGGAAAAAAAGCTGAAGTCTGCACTCGAAACCTCTCCCTTCCGCAATCAGGGCAGGAGAGGAGCAGGCAGAGCCCATTGGGGCAGAGAGCAGGAGCACGCAGGCACCCACCTGCTGCTCCAGAAGCTTCCGTCCTTGCAGCATCCCTGAACTGCACCAGAGGGCTAAGGGTTTTCTCCCTAAAGCCTTTGACAGAGGGGAAGCAGGAGACTGCAAGTACAAGATGAACAACAGGGTCAGACCCAGCCCCTGACAGCTCCAAACCCCCCTTGGTTTTGTATTGGCATGACCAGGACATGCTGGTTGCAGGAGGACAAGACAGAGCTACCATGAAGCACCACCACATCCCTGCTCTCCCATGAAGCGGGCAAGATGGCAAATGCACCAAGGCCTCTGATGTGCCAAAGGGATTTGATGTGGGGCTGGTGGCCAGAAACAGCTCTTAGATATGCTCCAGCTACCAGGTGACAGCACGCAGCAAAGCCACCAGGACTGAGGCAACATCCCCTTTGGAATAGCCAGAGCTGATGGTGCAGGAGCATGCTCCTGCTGGAAAGCATCCCTGCCATCCCTCTTTCATCCCTGCCACGGCAGCAGAGGAAGGGGGCCGTCACCACATGGTGGCACCAGCAGTCCCTGCAGCACACAAAGCACAGCAGCCTCCTCCCTGCATCCAAACCCTGCCCCAGCAGGGCTGAGCCTTCCCCCCTTTCCCCTGGCTGGACTGAGTGTCCCCGGATCCAGGGAGCAGCCTGGTCCCCTAGAGAGCCACCAAGAGGGGAGGCAGCCCAAGCCCCCAGGTAGCTTGAAGGGAAAGCAAGGACTGGCTGTGGAAATGAAGTGTTTTATTACAACCAAGCTGGCACAGGGGCAGGAGGCTTCACCCTCAGAGGTGCCCCACAGACAGGGAGCTGCTGTGAGCAAGGGAGGCCATTATTTGCTTTCCAGGTGGTTTAACGGGAGCAAGATGCTCCCCTATCCCCACCCTGGCCCCAGCCAGCACCAGGGTGAGCTCCTGCCTTCACAAGGGGCTCCATCACCTCATGCCCATTGCCCCAGCCCATCCTGGCTGTCCCCATCCACCCCACACAGAGACACAAGTGCAGTTTCTACAAAAATACCCTTCCCTCAGCCCAAAAGGAGACCGCAGGAGCCGGCAGAGCTCCTGCAGTGCAGTTATTGCTCAGTGGGACGGGCAGGAACTTAAGGCAACAGGAATAAGTGCACGAGGTGGCACAGCCAGGTCGTGTCCCCCCCCCAGTTCATTGTCTCAGGCAGTCCTCAGTGACACCTTGTGCAGCCAGCTCTGCCAGCACGTTGTCCAGGTAGTTGGGGTCTGGGTAGCCGTGGCCACTGAGGTTTGTGTCCATCTCAGTCTTGTGGTGGATCTCGTTCCATACCACGGTGTTGCTCTCGCCCGTGGTGCTGGAGGTGCCCACTGTGAAAATGAGGCGGCGCTTCCAGGCCACCCTCAGGAGCTCCAGGACCTAGAGGTGGGAAGGGAGAAGCCAAAGCTTCAGCGGGTGGGAGACTTGAGCCATGCGAGCAGCTTGCCGTTAGCTTGGCAACCTAAATCCCTGCTTCAGGAGGAAAGCAAAGATCCCGGCATCAGAAGGGATCTCCTTCACCTCCCAGTCACCCCTGTGGTGTCCCAGTGGAAAGGACCATTCCCTACACGTGCTGGTCTTCCAGGAGTTCACTGGCACAAGGTGGGACAAACCCCACCACCCAGAGGACATGGGGATGGGAAGAGCCATACAGTGCAAACCCTTCTAACTGCACATCCCAAGAGAGGCCAGGAGTGTCTTCCCAAAGGACCAGATGGGATTTTGTTTAGTAAAGGGATGAGGGAGAACAAGTCTTCACAGTCAGACAGCAGCATGGGAATAGAGGGATTACAAACACATAAGGAACAAACAGTGAGGACAGCTACCAAGAAGAGCTGGTTAGCATCATGAGGACAGCTCCCCAAGCAACCCTGTCGTGCTGATGCACCAAGCCTGGGCCAAGAGACAAGGTGAGAAGGGCCATGTTATCAGGGTGTAACTCCTCACCTTCCTGCCCTTCTCGTTGTCTGGCAGGTAACAGTAGCGAGGAAAGCCTCTTGCTGTGTATGGCATCCCAGGGTTGGGGTGCTCAGGGCCCTGCAATAGATAAGACACATTTGGCACGGATACATCCATCTTCACGAGTTGGATTTAGGATGAGCAGAAGGATTTGACATAGGCACACCTCAAACCGGCACTTCCATGTAAAAGGAGCAAGGGATTGCTGATGATGAGTATGAGATTCGACTTGTTTTTATGGGACATGGGTCCTCCAAGGGCAATCTTGTACTGGGACACAAAGCATCTCCTTGAGGAGATGCTGGGATAGCCTTCAGATTGCCCCAGTTCTGGTGGGAAGAAAGCCCCAAACTAGAGTTCTTTCCATGTGGTTTGCTGACCCCCTAAGCAATCCACCCAGCTCAAACCTTTGCAGGCTCATTGCAACCACCAAATCCAGAGATGGGGGTTGTAAAACCAGACCTTGGGATCTCTCCCACCTTGTGAGCACAGGCTGGGTCTCCTCCCTGCTTCACACAGGCAGCAGTCTTTACTAGAGGTGAAAGGCTCTTGTAGACCCTGGAGCCACTCTCAAAGTAGGTAAAGACCTTCCAAGTCACCCATAGGTTGAAGAACAGCCAGTGCAGCTGCTGGCACCTTGGGCTGCTCAGTGATGGGCTCCAGCAGGTGCTGCACTGGGACCCAATGCTTCACTGGGAGGCTCTCACATAGCCCATGCCACCCAGCAGGGCCGTGCACTCACCTGAATGCCTCTGCTGATGTGATACACAATCTGGATGGTCCCACAGTCCCTGTGGCCAGGGAGGGACTGAGGGAACGTGGACACCTCCATCTTCCCTTTGGGCTGAGTACCGGTTTTCTCCCCATAGATGGTTTTACAAGAGGGACACTGCAAGCTGCCATCCTGTGAGGAGAGACAAGCAGGCATCAGAGCTCCACAGCCATCACCCAGACACAGGGGATGTGGTGGGGAGAAGCCAGCTTGGTACCTTGTTCCCATTGGAATACATGGCCAGCATGCAGAGCATGTGGAAGGAGTGCTGGCAGCTTGTCAGGCGACCAACAGTCTCTGGCTTGATTGTGCTGCACTCGCAGGCATCGGCGTAACCTGAGGGGGAGGACAGCTTCTCCATGCAGATGATGCAGTCCTGACAGCAAGGAGAAAACCACTGTGTAGTGCGAGCGCAGGCTCATCATGACTGACCCACCAAGGAAGGGATAAAGGAGATGCTGCAGGAGGATGTGCCTTCAACTTGAACCCTCCCATTTGAGGTTTAAGGGCACAGCGATAGGTTTCCTCCTCTGGCTGGTATTGCCCTGCTCCGTCACCCCCTGGACAGCACAGGAAGAGAGCTGCCACCAGGCATAGGGGATGAGTGGGAACTGAGTAAAGGGATGTCCTGCTCCTCTCCAGAGCAGCTCCAGTGCAGGGGTTTGATCTCTGAGCACTGAGAAGAGCCCAAAACTCCTTCCTCTACCTCAGGCCCTGCAGTCATCTCCAAAGGAAATGGGGAGGCATTGCCAGGTTTAGCTCTTCAACCCACACCATGCTTTCTCCATCAAGGTCCCCTAACAGGTCACCAGTTACCACATGTGGGCTCCAGGCAGTGCTGAAGCTTTTCCATGTCGTGCCAACAGGGCCACTGCAAGCAGCAGCATCTAGCACACAGGATGCCCAAAGGAGGGTCCTCATGCATTGCTACGGTCTGCACAGCACCCCAGTGAAGAGGCCACTGGGCAAGCTGGGTTTGCTTCACTGCCCTCTCACCTCATCAGCAGGAGAGCCCTTCAGCTCTTCCAGGTACTTCTTCACCACTGCTTCTGGCTCAGTTGGTGTCGCTGCACAAGGAGAGAGAGAAGAAAGAGAGAGGAAGAGAAATCAGACGTGGCACAAGATATGATGGGCACAATGTGCAGGGTGAACCAGAGAGAAGGGACACAAGCAAGTCACTGGCCAGGATGCCAAGGAGAGAGGTCAGGGTTAGAGGGGAAGAAGAGGCTGCTCCAACTGATCCCAGCAAGCCCCACAAAGGCTTTGCTGTCAGAAATGGCAATTGCTAGGACCATGAGTGCTGCTGATGGGAGATCCCACAGGCCCTGTTGGTGCCCTGTGCTCCAGGTCTCTCCACATCCCCCATATGATGCCAGCCAGGTCCCAGCTGGGCTTTCTTTGTGCACACCAGAGGCCAGCTAGGACCAAACTCAACCCAAGGCCACTATGGTCTCAGTGGGAGAGAGGATTACACCCCCTGTGTTGTCACAGGAGAACAGGCATCCCCACATCACCCCAGCTGGCTCCTGACCAGGACACCCAGCAACACACTAAGCATCATGCCCTGTTTAGGGCATGGCAGAACACACAACAGTTCCCTTTCTCTTGAGCTTCTACACACTCGTCTCCAGCAAGACACAGTGCAAGTCACAGGGATGTAAATCAAACCAGCCTTCTAAGAGGTACCTACTTGCAGCACAGGACACTGATACAGTCACATTTTCCTATCCGTTCAGGCACAGGCACCCAAGCAGCCCCCTCAGTCCCTTTGGAGCCATTACAGGATTAACAACCCACACGACACAACACCCAGAGCAAGTTCCCACTGAGAGCACAAGCAAACACCTCGACTCCCAGCCCATCCTCCTGGAGCTGCCCCACAAGGCTTGTCCTAAGGCAGCGAGCATCGCGTGCCTCTGCACGGCACCCGGCCCCGGAGGGGAGCACCTTACCGGTCATCAGGCCCGTCACGGAGGCTGCCAGGCTCCTCCACCAGCCTAGGAAAGGAAACATGAGCACAAGTGACTTGATGGCTCCACATAACAGGAGGCAAAAAGAGACCTGTCACTTGGCTCCGGGGGGAATCTCGCTCTTCCTTCCCGCATCTACTTCTAGGGGGAAAAGCAGTGATGGACAGGCTGGCAAGGGTCCTTCTCTGTTCTCCATCCTGGCCAGCCAGCACCAGGATGGAAAGCAGGGAGCAAAGGAAGTGCTAGCAGCAGCCAGACACAAATACCTGCACCCAACACCCCTCACAAGGGAGTTGTACTCCAGAGAGCTTTGCTCTCAAGTTGGTCTCTAAGCCACTGTAGAACATCAGTGTTAGCACAGCAGCTTCAAGCAGAACATGTGCTTTAGCACAGAGAGTGCTGGTACTCCAAACTCCACGCTCCCAGACGGACACAGAGCATCACCCCATGCAACAGTCAGGCTGTGGGTGTACCTGCACAACAGGCATCTTCAGCTCTCCCCATCCACTTCGGTGCTTTCAAAGAAGATGGAGTGTTCCCAAGCATTGACTCTGTGGTTGAAAGAGCTGTGCATCAAGAGATGGCTACACTGGAGCCACCACTGAGCTGCTCTGCTCCCCCAGGAAAGCAATGTCTGTCACCAGCAGGAAGGTGTGGGTGCTATTTGATGGATAACCACTTCTTGTGGTGGAGGCAAACACGGTGAAGCAGAAGGGAAGCACAGCTCACATGCCATGGGTGTCATTAAACAGGCAAAGACCTGTATGACAGCAGATCTGTGACAGCCAGAAGCAGCTTGTGCTATGAGGGCCCCACAAGAGAGAGCACAAGGCCACCCTGCAGCACAGAGAGCTGGGGAGATGCAACCAGGGGAAAGATGCCTCCTCACTGCAGACAAACTAGCTTGGGGCAATGGAAGAGTGAGGCAGGGCACTGATGTGGGTGGAAAACCAGTTAGGTAAGGCAGACGGATGGACTGGGAGCTGGCCTTCCCTAAATGAGAGCCATTCAGGTGAGCTGTCTTCAGACAGGATTCCAGGCCATCCTCAAAGGCATGACTTCTGGCAGCAGCTGCAGGACAAGGGGATGACTGAGCACACGGAGCAAGAAAAGGAGCTCAGGAGGTGAAGGGATGCTCCCTCTGAAGGTTGGTGCTGGGCAGGAGAGGAGATGCTCAGCATCTCAGGCAGAGCAGGGATGTGAGGATCACCCTCTGGAGACCCTTACCAGGAAGGTGGTAACAGAATACAATAAGCATTAAGCCAAAGATCCACACGGAAGCGGGTGTTCTCCACTTCAGGAGCATGCCAAGACCTCCTGGAAAAGCACTTCCAAGAACTGATACAAGAAAGAGCAGGAGACAAACAGGAGCCTGGGCAAGCCTCAGCCTTCTGGCTCTCAGGGCAAGAGCTCAGCACTGCCAGGAGCTATTTCAAGGCCTTATCACCAGACCTCACAGGGAACACAGCTCCTGGTCTTGTCTTTCCCAATGGAGAAAAATGGGTCCAGGAATACTCTCTGCTGAGATCTTGCTCACACACAGCAGATCAAGAGCTGGCAGCAGGAATAAGTTATGAGATGTGATCAGTCTGAACCTCAGGTCATGGTCAGAGTTCAGCTTGGTGCTTACTGTGCCTGAAGCCCTTCAAGCTCCCAGGTGATGTCCCCACTACAGGGTGGCACTTTCCACATGTGGCAGCTGGAACCAGGCTCTGGTTTGCAGTCACAAGAGCCCTTCATGGTTACAGGGGAGATGGAGGCTTCAGCTTCTCCTTCTCTGCAGGTTTTGGAGAGGACCACGTGAGCAGGGCCAGCTGCTACCTGCCATAAATCCATCTGCTTCCATGAGTATCCGATGGCAACAACCACAGCCTCATTCCCGAGGATCCTGTGCAGCTTGCCAGGTCCTTCTCCACTTGAACCGTGGCTTTCCAGTCAGCTCTTTCTGAAGTGACCTTCTTGTCTCCTCTAGCAATAGGCTGAGGACAGCAGTGCCAAGAAGCTGCACAGAGAAGGTGAAGGCAGCGAGCAGAGAGGATGAACTACACCAGAGCAATGCCTGCCCTGGACTTGGCACAACACTCCCAGCTGCACAGATCTGAGCAGCTTTAGAGCAGTTCACCTCCATCAGGATGCTCCTTCCCTGCAGCCCCTGCTGTGCATTCCTCTTGCTGCTGACTTCCCTTCCCCTGCAGCAGCTCGGAGAAACAGAATGATCTGCCCAAGAACTGGTCAGCCTCATCCAAATCAAACCAGCGAAAGGAGATGAAAGCCCTGGGGCAGAGCTGGGTAAGAGTGAGGCCAAGAAAGCTCTTGTGGGGTACAACAGGGATTTCAGGCAAAGCAAATGGCATCACAGCACCTCACCAGTTGGCACTGGGATGAAGACACGCAGAGGAGAGTGATGCAGCCCTCAGCCATCCTTAGGAAACCCCATGTCTGATGGGTTTGCACTGGGGCATCTCTGACCTGCTCCTGTCACTTTGAAGTGATGATGCTGTGGGGCATTTAGCTCCACCAAGGCTGTCTGCACAGGGAAAAGGAGTTCAGATGCTTGAGGAGAATCTGTGCCCAGCTGTAAGTATCTGAATGCCTGTTCCCAAGGAAGCCTCTTGATGCTGAGAACTTGGCTTCAGCAAGGGCAGCAAAGCCCACACAGCCTCCACTGGCTCTGCAGAGAGGCTTTTCCCTGGGCAGACCAGATCCCAGCAGCACAGGGAGCTAGAAAGCATCTGTGAGATACAGCACCCTCCAAGGCACTAGCCACATGTGCTCCAGTGCATGAATCAATTCCTTACTGGACCATTTGCTCCATCAAAGTGTCTGTCTCCAAATCTTTGTTCTAGCCATCCCTTGGGATCAAAGCCTGTTCAGTGCCCAGGGTTTCCTGGATTCAATAGCAATTGAAAATAGCAGAACTGACCAGTCCTGTTTACCACCAGCTGGCCTAATCCTGTGCTATTGATGTATCCAGGATGTGTAAGAGCTTTTGCCATCCTTCCATTCACAAAAAGAGGAATAACTTCTTTAACTACAGGGAGGAAGGGGAAGCATTAAAAAGTTTCCTGTTGAAGCAAGGGCTTTCCATAGGCAACATTTAACAGATGTGTTTTGAATCCTTGCTTGGCAACCAAGTGCTTGCAGCAGTAACATGCCTCCTTCTGTATCCCAAAGTGAGCCATATGGTTAGCAGCAGGCTTTCTTTGGTACCCTCTGCAGGCCAGACAAAGGATGCTTCTAGTCATTGTCATGGATAATCACCCAACCCTGATTACCTCTGCCCTCTGGACTTGGAAAAGCTGGATCTACTGGCCCCAACTTCCCAGGGATCAGGAAGGCCAGAGGAGATTTGAGGTTTCTCCCCATTTCACATTCCAGCAGGATAACCAAGCAACCAGGCTGCCTGGTTGTGGCACAGAGCATCCCTGCTATTGCCGATGGTCCCCTACGGGAGCAGCGAGCTCCCAGCCTCCAAGGGTTGCCCCATTCCCACCCATTCCATAGGCACTGGCACAGTCTGCACACCAGCTGCACACAGCTGGACGTACAGGGAGCAATCAGAATCAGCTGGGCCTACTCCCCTTGCCTAGGCAGATCCCATCCTGCATGGCAGGGAAGGATGAGTGCTCATCTCTCCCCTCTGTACCACAGCACTCCGTGCCACTGCAGGCCCCAAGCCAGGGGAGAAGCGATATCACCGACCAAGAAGCGCATACCAGACCCAAACCAACCCCTTCTTCCTTCAATCCCTCCACAGAATCAACCAGGTTGGAGAAGACCTTTAAGATCAAGCCCAACCGTGGCCCTGGGAAGGAGAGGAGCCCTGCAGTGCTCAGCTCCACACCCGAGCAGCACGGCAGAGTTTGGAGAGAGCCAGCCAAGCAGCTCCCTCCCCAGGCACACCATCAGCATCCCCAGCACAAGGCAGCAATGCAGGAGGAGCCAGAGGAAGCACAGCTCCATGGCAGCCAGCGGGAAGGCAGCGCTGATCCATCAGGATGGCAGACACCACCAGGCTGTGCGCCAGCACCCACAGCAGCCTGCCCAGAGCCCTGCAGCACCCACAGTGCAGACATCAGTGCCAGAACACCAACGGTGCTAATTAACGTGGCCTGCCTAATTAGCGCCTTTGTTTAACAAGCTCAGCTGTGCACTGAGCTGGCTGCTATTCCATCCATGCTGCCTGTGTGGCACCAGGGGCTGCAGCACCCGGAGGGGCTCAGAGGGGTGCACTGCACCCAGCACCCACCTATTCTGGCTGTACTGAGCACACCGATGGGGCTGCTCCTGGTTCACAACTCATCACGGAAAACCCTAGAGGGATGTGGGAGGGAAAGGATACACAATGCAGAAACTCAGGGCACAAAAAGGGCCCATCTCTGCCTGTTGGCAGCCTCAGGGTCTGTAAAGAGAAACAGAACAGTCTGGCCAAGAGTCAGGCTCAGTATTTGTACTGCAGAACAATGTTCCTCATCCCAGAGGAGGGTTGTACAAACACAACTTGTTCCTAGGAAGGACTGAGCACCCTCTTCAACCTGAGTCATGCAGAGTCAGGACTGGTATCCCCACCCAGCAAAGGGCATCCTGCTTTCTGTGACGAGCAGGGGGATTTTAGCAATCCAAATCATTGGATTTTAGCATCGTTTAGCAACCCAATCATTGGATTTTAGCAACCCAACCCCTGCAAAGGCAGCCCTGAAAGGTCAGTGCTGGAAAGGGCAGAGCTGGCAGTCTCCTCTCTGCAGGAGGGACAAATCCTGCCATGCCAGACAGGAGAAGGAGCTGGTGCCCTGTCCCAGGCCCAGCAGGTGGCATTGGTGAGCTGGCAGGATGCTGGCAGTGGGACCAAGGCTGATGCCAGCACTGCCCCAGCACACCCAGCCGATGCCCAAGGTGCAGCTCACCTGCCCCAGCAGGCAACACGTGTGTGCTACCGCAAGCACTGAGGAACCCCCATCTCATGGAGGTAAAGGTGTTGCTGATGGGCTGTGTAACACCCAGCACAGCCACAGCCACCCCTCTGCTCCTCACACGGGTTCCTAACGTGGTGTGTGCTGCTCTCACCCACCATGTCCCATCCTCCCAGTTCCATGCTCTGTAGAGCTGCTCTCCCCATCTCACTCAGAAGCTGCAAGACATCCTCCCATTAGCACCACACTCCTACAAGCATCCTGGTTGCTTGCACCTGCATCTCCTCCATGCCAAGAAGGGGCTGGATGCTGTGAGCAGTGCAGAGCCCTGTACCAACAGACCCCAGGATGAGGGGATGCAGGGCTGTGTGCCTATGGGCACACCTTGCCCTACACACAGCCAGTTTGAGGCAATTAACCACCAGCAAGGTACCAACATCTCCTTTTTGTGCTCCTCCAGTGACAGGGACAAGGCAATGCTTGTGTGGTAGGGTCTGGCCTCTCCACAGCTCCATTTTGGCCCTGTTTCCAGGGTATCCTACCTCATCCCTGCTGCAGAGGGGCTGCACTGATGCTGCCCATGCTGGGAATGAAGCACCAGGAGCTGCATTACCCCACTGCCTCACCAGCTGGCTCTGGAGTGAGATCCTCACCCTCTGCCACCCACCTCCACTCTTCTTCACCTCCCATTTCATTTGCTCCTCCTGTTCTTTGCTGCTTCTCCAGCCACCCCCTGCTTTCTCCTCCCCCTCTCTCACACATCCTACTCCACACTTGCTCTTGCGTTCGCATCTCCTCCTCCCAGCTCTCTCCATAATGCATTTCCTCCCTCCACATTTCACTTCTCCTGCTACCACCCTCCCTCTTTCTTTCAGATGGGTTTGGACCTCATGGACTCCAAGAAGAGAGATGCTGCCACCAACAAACTCCCCAGACAGGCAGGGAGCCTCTTCCCCTCCACCTCAGGGCTCTTCCCTCTCTTCAACACAAGCACCTCCATGTTGAACACCCCCCAAACTCTAGTCCCCCCCCTTCACTTATCTGAAGGGCAAGCACCTTAGGAAGGACACCTAAGCCAGAGCTGGCAAACAGCTTCTATAGCTACACCAGGCTGGATCCACACCTACCCCTGCAGAGTCCCAGGGATGCTACACACAGACGGCAGTCAGACTCTAAACTGGCTCAGACACAGACTCTGGAAGGGTGAGGGTGCAGGATGCCAGTGAGATGTGAAGAGGAGAAATGAAGGCCCTACATTGGAGGTGGCTCAGATCAGCAGGAGAGCTGGAGTAACCCAGCCCATCCACCTGGGAGTGCTCCTGCCCCTTCCACTCCAGACAGAGAACAAGTCCTCTGCAATCCAACCGTGCAAGCCCTGTATGACTCAGTCCTGCTTGTCTGGAAGATCCCTCTCACCCCATGACTCAGTGACAAGCGTGGCTCACAAGCAAGCCTTTTGGGAGCAGGTATAGATTAAATGCTCTCCTTGATGCTCCTTCAGCTCCCAGACTTGTCCCACCAGTGAGTCCTGGTACGTGGATGTCTGGAGCTCCCCAAGAGGTGTAGCAGGACCATGGGGGAGACTGCAGGAGACCAGCATGCACAGAGAGCAAGTGGGCTGCTCCAGCTTCAATAACTGATGGAAACAAGCAGAGCTACCATAGGACTGGGTCTACATCATCATCTTTTACAGCCTGAGACCACACAGAGAAGCGTCCTACCTCTCCCCTTGACAAACACCATCAGTCACATCAGAAGAGCCACGAGGGTTGGGGAGGAAGAGACAAGAGGAAAGGAGGGAGGCAGACCAAGTGCAGAGAGATAATAAAGAGAAGGAGATGGAAGCAAATATCAGATTTTGAGCAGGAACTACCTTTCTTGGACACTTTCCTCCCCTCCTTAACTGAGCTGTGTTTTTTAGTGGCTTTATGGGTGCTGGCAGCTTGCGGCACACAGGTGAGGTGCACGGGGAGTCCAGCGGCTGACATCAGAATAGCCATCATGCCTACAGTGGGTACGAGAGCGACATGCGGGAAGGGAACAACGGGGAGACACGTTCATTAACATCACCTTTAACCCTGCAAAAGGAAATCAAAAGATCAAACAAAACCAAAACCCAAGCCCTTGATTCAGAGGACATCAAACACCTGAGAGGCAGCGGGGTTGGGGTCAGCACAGGGACAGGATGCAGAGGCTTTCAGAGGGAGGAGCCCAGCAGCAAGTTGATGTAGGGAGATACAGGCACGAGTCTCACCCATGAGCCTCTGTGCTGGTGTGTGAACAGGAGCCTCCTCTGTGCCTTGGCTTTAGGGCTCTTTGGGTATTGAGCACGCTGTGGTGCAAAGTCCTGCTCACTGGAGCCCTGGAAGCAGCCCTGACGCTGGGGACATCACCCGTAACTCCTAATGGTTCTGCTCACTCCTCCCTGAAACTACAGGTTTCAACATCACCACACTGGCTGAACCCCTTAACTGCCTTCAAACACTGCAGCAATGTGGGGCTGCCCCACTGAACCCCCTGCCAAAGCAGCCTCCAACTCACCCCACACCATCTCCTCCCTGGCACATCAGTTTTCTCTAGCATCCCAGCTGCCATGCAACTCTCACACGCCCCATCCATCGCAGGCAGCTGTATTCATGGGATGCAGGTTGTTCAAGCTAATGAATCATTAAAAGGGACAGCCACTCCCTGCAGGTAAAATTGGCACAAAGAGAGCTACAGGACTGATCATGCTGATCTAATGATGCTTCCCTGTGAAAGAGAGGCTGGTTGCAAGTCTAAGCTAGCATATTGCTCTTCAGCTTCCACTCAGTAACACACCTGCCTCTGCTTTCCCAAGAAGTGAATTCCCACCTGCAACAGCATCATTAGAACTAAACCAAAACACTTATGGCTACAGACCAACACACAGCCTAAAACTCAGTGTTTCCCCAACAGCAGACCATGCAAAAAAACACATCCTAATGCTATGGCAACTCCTGCACAGGAATTCACAGCCAAAGCTGAGGTTTCTAAAGGTTTTCGTTTTCCAGTCAGGCTGGGAAAGGAAGGATCTAAAAGCACATTTGTTGAGGACAAAAATGAGGCACCTTGCCCACACACACAACTGAAAACCAAGCTGTGACAGGAAGCAGCAGCTTGGTGTGCAAGTGGTAAGGCTATTTTCTGCCTCAGCTATGCAACTGTAAGAACCTGTGCCTGGTGACTAGAAACCCCCCAAGCAAAGCCTGTGGCAATGCCTACAAGCAGAACTGTCCCTGCACAGCACTGACCACGTTTTGTACCTCCTTCATGTAAGGTCCAAGTACAATAAATATTCCAGAACCTGCTCACAGAATGTTGGGACTAGAAGGGATCTCTGGAGAGCACCCAGTCCATGCAGACACTGGGTCAGTACCCCTCACCCTGCTGACAGCACAGGGCTGTTCCCAGCACGTACAGCACAGGAGAGACCCTGTCATCAGTACAAGCCAGCAGGCCTCCAACCAAGCAGCAGATCCAGAAGTTTTCCAATCCAAATATCTTCCTTTAATTCTTGAACTAAAAGCCACAAGGCTATTCTGTGCTCTCAGCCTGGGCCTAAGCTAGCAGTCCTTCATTTACACCCACAAGCCTTAGGAGCTGAAGTGTTCCCATAACAAGAGCCACTTGGTTTTTGAATGAGTACAACTGAAACCCAGCAACAGCACCAAAGCTGCCACCACATACACCAGGCAGGGCCCTTCCTCTTTCAGCAGGTTAAAGGGCAGAAGCATGCAGTACCCATTCACACTGATTAGAGAACTTGGAGCAACAATATTCTTGCTTACCAAGATGCTGGAGGAGATCATAGAATGGTTTGGGTTGGAAGGAACCTTAAGCTCATCCAGTTCCAATCCCTGCCATGGGCAGGGACACCTCCCACTAGAGCAGGTTGCTCCAAGCTCCTGTGTCCAACCTGCACATCTCAAAGAGCTTGATCCCACCAAGCTGCAAAATGCAGTTCCCCAAAAGTAGTGCAGAAAAGGAGACCATGAACTTATCTCCATAAACCTGCTCCTAAGCAGTGCGATAGCACTGACTGCAGGGACTGACGTTTGAAAAGCAAGCCCACCTACACACAGCTGACTGATAGGCAAATGCAAACCTGATGCTTCCTTCTCAAGAGATCAATACTATCGAGCTAACACTAGCCCATTTCAGAGAGAAACATGACAGAAGCAGAGGCTGCACTGACTTCAGGCTCTTGATGCTGGTGGACAGAGCACTGCCTTCAAAAACCAAGTGAAGAGCATGAGCCACAGAACCTCAGCTGAGCGCAGTCACTCTAACACAGCCCCTCTCTACCTGGACTAACATGTCCAAACCTGCCTGCAAGCATCGTGAATCATCACAAGGAAAGTAAGGAATTAACTTGACAGCTTTCACTTTATGAGCTACAAATGCATCTACAACTCCACACATCACAGGGCAAGCGTGGGACCAGAACTACCAGAACCCAGTGTTCTCCCATGGACAAACTGGCCAAGAAAAGGTCATTTTCCACTTTTCCCTTCCACTGCCTTTGGAGAGACACAATGAATCATCTTGTGCAGATTCCAATCAAGACAGCATTCACACAGGGGATGTTCCAGTGTTACGTTGCTCTTCTGGCTCATCTCCCAACCCAGCAGCAATGTCTCCTTCAAACTTCTAATACAACACTGGAAATTTCAGCATCTACCGACCCTCCAGTGACAAGAGTCCCCACTAAGGGTATGTGCGTTCACAATGAGTGCCAAACCAATACATGGACACATCACCTCTGCAGATGGAGTCTCCAGTTCTGACCTGTGGACACAACCCTTTCAATTCACAACTTGTTGTAGGCATCCATGGAGTGATGTCAGGAACAAACGTGGCTCCAGACCTGGACAGATTCTCACCTGTATATGCAAAGGCCAAACTGCAACAAGATAAGCCTGCCCAAACCAAGACTACTTGGGGCATCCATGTGTTCTTGCTGCTCATTATTTACCCCAGGAGCTTGAGAAAGCACTATTTAATATGTTCCCACCTCCCACTGGCCACTGGGCTTCATCCCTGCAACGACTGCATGAGGGAAGAGACAGAGGGCCTTGCAAAACATCCTTTGGCTCCTGATCTGATCCTATGAGCACTCCAAGTTCTGCCTCAAAGCACCTATTAGGCCAGAAGCACATCACTGACTCCTTGGGGTACAATGAGTTTCGCTGGAGCTATGACAACATCCACCAGCTTTTCTCAGCCTGCTGTGCAAATAAGGACCTTTTGTAACATCCTGTGCAGAAGCTGAGTGTAGGAAAACACACCCTTACATAACATGATGAGCATTAACCACACACTTGCTCACATACCCAGTGTAACATAGCTCTGGTCACACACCTCATGCTGGTATGCCTTTGGTTCCAGTCCTGATTTAAGCAGGTAAAGAGGAAAGGGCAGAGCTTACCTTCAAATAACATGAGGTCTCAGAAAAGCATTGCTAATCAGTGCAACTATATCCACTAGCAAAGCTATTATGGTTAGGATGTTCCTAAAGACCCCAGCTCCAGGAAACATGCAGATGAGAAACACCTGGTTTCATTTAACAAAAAAGCTCATTTCCAGCCTTCATCTTAAAACCAGTATTAAAAGGGCCTTCATGTGTCTGCCTCATCCAACCCCAGCCCAACACACAGCACCTGAACTCCATTATTCCCAAGGGATTCTAGTCCAGCTGATCCTTCGCCACCACCACTGTGGTTCAGCAGTTTGCTTACACCTCTATTCTCCAATTTCACCATACTAACCAAACAGTCAGGGGAGGAAAAACAAAGCTTAAAGGGCAAGTTCCCACATGCACCTTGGAGCATTAAACCAGCAGAAAGCAAGGAAAAAGAAATCACGGTGCTGTTAGAAGAATCAGTGTTAGATCCCCAGGCAGTCATCACACAAACAAAACCCAGCTTCTCACTTGGAGCCACAGGATCCCTTGTTTCCTGTTTATCCACCAGAAGATGCCTCTGCATCCAAGAGATGCACCTGCAGCATTTCTCAACATCACCCATAAGATTCAAGGGGGTTGGCTTGCCTGCTTCAAACCAGAGGCAAAGCTGCTGAGAGGCATCTCAGGATGGAGACCAAGGGTTCCCAGCATAAAGCCTTCTTCAGTTCACATCTGAGACTGGCCTCTTTCCCCCATATCATCACAGAGCCCTTGGGTCCCCAGCCTTCCTACCTCAATGCTGAAGGAAGCAGTCATGCAGCAGGCAGCCTGTGTGTTAGAGAACAACCTGAACAATAAGGAACTGTCACACCATCTGCAGCATCTTAAATACGAGCAAAATACCACCTCCCAGAAGAGGTTCTGGAAGCAGAGTGGAAACAGGGAAAGAATGGGGCCTGAAGACCCAGCCAATTAATGTCTCAATACAATTTTGCTCTCTTACCAGAGCTCCTCTGCTTGCTTTTAACCAGAAACATCCCCAGAGATTTATTTCCCCTTTTTCCTCACTAACTTGTCCAGATCTTTCCTCTCTTTCTATGCAGTTGCAAGGACAGACTCTAATCCAAAGCTTGCTGCACCTCTGAGGTCTGTCACACCGGGCAGACAGCAGCACAGTGCCCATTCAAAGCTGTGTCCTATGGGGACCTGGATCTGAAGGAGATGCTGGCTCCAGGGAGTTGTTCTGACCATGCTCAGCCCATGCACTCTGCACTCCCCCTGTAACCCTGTGCCTCTCACTAGCTGCCCTGTGGAGAGCTACAGATGACTACAATGAATAATGATCCCCTCTTTTGCACCCCCAGCCTCCAACAACAGAGATACCCATTAGAAGCTTCACCTTTTCATTTAACTTCATTAAATGGCAGCAAAAGGCTTATTTGGGGCTTTCCTGCAGCCTTTTGTACCTAAACATGGACCATGTGCATTCACCTCTTCCAAATTAACACGTGATGACTTGTATGTGCAGAATGAGATCACAGTTAGCAACATGAACACAGCCTGGATTCACCAGGGCTCCTCAGCTCTGTGCTGCAGGCACCTTCATGTGATTAAGCACCTAATTACACAGTCAGTGCTAACAGCCAGGGGATGAAATCCAGAGCCTTTATAAGCAAGGGGAGTCCTGCTCAGGACACCCACTTCGACTGTATGCATCATTTCCACAAAGGCTAATTTACTAACAGGGAGACAGATGGGCTGCATGCTGCCAGATGCCACCCAGTGTTAGTCTTTATGCAGTGCTCATTTGGCTATAGAGACATGCAAGGCACAGTTTTCATCAGATGACTGGAAACATCAGTCCTGGGTATCGTTTTGAGGCAAGGTAAAAGCCTGACACTCGAGACCAGACCAAACACCACCACACTGCCTGGGATAAAGTGGTAACCGCAGTGAGAATGCAACTACTTCCACTTGCTCAGGAGCAAAGTTCAGTGTCCAAGGAGCTAATAACATCAATAGACCATGCATGGACAAGAGCCAGAGGAAGGAGAGGGTTAACAGATCAAGCATAGTGGCTGAAAGTGACAGAGAAAACACCATACATCAGGTCTTTCCCACTCCTCAACCCCCAGGTTACACTATGACTTCAAGTGCGCAGTCAATGGCAGTATGGAGAAGACATCTGCTTTCAGCAGAACACCCCTACCCCCAGGCACCACCACACCAGGGCCCTGGTGCTGCTAAGTCAGAACAGAGCATATCCCACTGACAGCTTTCGGCATGGAAAGGCTTCCACTGCAAGCTGCAAGAGGTTTCATTTGCATGGCAGCACCATTTCATGTTTAACAGGAAAATCTACTCTGAAAAGGAGCATTGAAAAGTGGCACTTTCACCCCCCCCAGGCATACTCCTGTGTGTATTTAGTATTGTATTCACAGGCTTGGATGATAACAAGCAAACCTGTATTCTGCTGCCACAGGAGGCAATGTCTGATTCAACCTGCAGCCCCTCCTTTCCCCCCAAAACATCACAATCATTTCTTTAGCCTGAAAACCATCTGAGCTTTTTTAACACAGCCACGCTAAAAAAAAAGTGATATTTAAAACCACACATCACCTCACTCCTCCCTTTGGCTTTAAAAAGCAGGAGCAAGTAACAAGTAGGACTGAGCTTGATCCATGTGCTCCCCCCTTGCTACCTGCTCATCCACGGCAGAAGATGAGTACCCAGCCCTCAAATAAACCCACTCATCTTGAGAGCCTCAGGACCAGCTCCAATGAGAAAAGCAATTCCTAAGGCTTGACCATCCCATTCTCCCCACATTTACCACTGTCTTTGGGCCTAAAACCTAAAATGCCAGCAGCATTGCAGGCTCTGGCTAAAAACTAACAAAGGAGAGGAAGTGCCACAGGAAGTTGAACCACTTGATTGCTCACACAACCCTACAGACAGAGCAAGTAAAGCAGAGCTGGATCCTTACCTGCCAGGGCCTGGTTCACCTTGCTGGGTTTGGGCATCTTGACAGGCAGGGCTGGGGCACTGGAGAGGAAAACAAAGGGACAAGCTCAACAGCACAACTCCACCACCACCAAAACAGCAATGCACTGATCCCTCCTGGCTAAATAACAGGACTAATTGCTCTGATGAACCCCAGCTGAAACCCCCACCCAGGCCCTGGTCCAGCACCTACATGTAAGGAGCCCAGAGCTACCTAATAGGTTTACTCATCTCCAAGGTGGATTTCAGACCTATGTAGTTCCATGCAGCCCCATCTCTTCCTAGCTGGATGATGGTCTTGAGTCACGTCTTGCTTGGGGCATATTGGTAGACCCTGTTGTCAGCTCACTGCTCTTGATCCCATGATGCTTCCATACAAAGCTTTCTGTGAGCAGCTGACCATGGAATCTTAAATCCTTCAGGTAACTTGGTGTCCAGCCAGAGAAACACTACTGGCCAGAGCATAAACCCCCATGCTGTATGAGAGGCTACAGCTGCACAGATCAAAGGAAGCAAGAGCATCCCCACTGCTTTCCAGATGGGGAAACTGAGGCAGGGAAAGGCCAAGAAAGAGCTGTAGCCCTGGGATGAACAGAATGAAGCTGTGTGCATCCAAGGGCTTAATGCAAGGTGTGGGAATGAAGAAAGGTTGAAAGAGACTTTTGGCACCAACCTTCCTTTGGAAATCAAGAGGATTTGGACATCAAACATCCCCATCAGGTTTCTAACCTACTTGTTTTGGCAGCAGTTCCCAGCACTGGCAGCTGTACTGCAAGTTAGTTTGGGATATGTGGGCAGCCAGGGCCATGCAATTAGCTGACGGCAGGAATTAGGAAGGAACAGATGAGCATGAAAGCTGATGAGGGGGTCAGTAAAAGAGAAAACAGCCTGGATCTACATGAGCAGAGCAGGAGTGTCTGAAATCCAACAGGCTGGCACTGAGAAGTCACCCACAGACTTCATCTCAGGTGGTGTGTGCATCTGGGATGGATGCAGGCTCATGTGCATCACTGCAGTTAACACATGATGCATTCAGACAACCAACTCCAAGGTCCCCCCAGATTACATCAAACCTGGCCAACTTCTTAGGAACTCACTTAGAGATTAAGGTGGTCAGTCTTGGGTGAGATGGTTTAGTGTGAGGTGTCCCTGCCCATGGCAGGGGGGTTGGAACTAGATGATCTTAAGGTCCTTCCCAACCCTAACTGTTTTAGGATTCTAAGTGCCTAAATGCCATCCACTGTCTAGGGGGAACCTAATGCTCTCCAGCTGGGATGCAAGTGGATTCTCTCTACTGTGCCCACAAAAGCTTCCCAGAGAGAGATCCCTCCTTTCAGCCTTGCTAAATTCCATGACAATGACCAGAGCTGAAGAGATTTGTCCTCACAACACGGACCCATCCCCACCTCCCTCCTCTCCTACCTGCTGCGGTTTGAAATGGGTTCCCAACCACACACGTGCTGAGCTTGCTGAAGAACCCCCCGGGCAAGGATGCAGGGCTTGATGCTGCACTGACAGCCTGGCCAAGAGACCGGCTCTTCCAGACCCTTAAAAAGCTCCCCAGACCGCAGAGGTTTCCCTTCTGTCTCTTTCAAAGACTGTGCTTTCCCCTCTGCTGCCCCTAATTTTGCAATGTCAAATGATGCAATGGGTTGTTCTCGCTATGGCCCAATTCAAACCCACCGAACACAGTGGAAATCCTCCCTTTGGTTTCAAATCACATGCTGTGACTCCTCTTTATGAGTTTTCTCTTTCCTGATTCAGCCTCTTTCTCAGGTGTTTTCCTCCTCTTTCTCTGTCTCATCCCTTTGCTTCATTTTTGTTCCTATGACCCTCTTCAGATCCAGTAACAGTGCTGCCCCCTCTCCAGCTGCATTCAAGGCTGGGTTTTCAGGACCAGATAATGTAAAGGAACTCAAGAACTGCTCCCCAAAATCACAAAGGCACTGGGCTCCCTTCCCTCCTCCAACTGAGCAGCCAAGAAGCCAACATGATGCTGGGCACCCCCTAACCCAGCCTCTGACCCTGCGCATGACTGATGCTGAAGAGCTTGTGCTTCACCATCACACCGCGAAGCACACCAGCCACCTTGGGTGCTTTCACTTCCCCATGGAAGGCAAAACCACACCAGAGCCCAAAGCTGAACCTGCTGCTGTGCTAGGAGAGCAGATGGGCAGTGGGGGATCCTTCCAGGGGTCTGGAACAAGGGTCCTTACACCTGAGGGTGAAGATAGCAAACCCAGGGCTGCTCTGGGAAGGGGATCACTGGTAATTCCAAAAGACCACCAGGGAAATTCTTCACTCCTTTCAATTCC
This sequence comes from Pezoporus flaviventris, assembly GCF_033815535.1. NCBI lineage: Eukaryota > Metazoa > Chordata > Aves > Psittaciformes > Psittacidae > Pezoporus > Pezoporus flaviventris. The sequence continues at coordinate 8,540,643 of NW_026892611.1, forward strand.
AAGTTACCCAGCAATTAGAGCTTCCACAGACTTTTCCTGATTTCAGCTGGGATTGATTTTATTCCTACTAACTGTGTTTTGGATTTACTGCGAGAATAGTGTTGGTAACACACGGATGGTTTAGGTGTTGCTGAGCAGGGCTTACACCAAGTCAAGGCCTTTTCAGCTTCTCATACCATCCTGTCAGCAAGGAGCAATTACATTGTGCATCACTAGGTTTGGATATTATAATTCTTTTCATCATCATCATTATTATTATTTTACTATTATTATTTTCCTTCCCTTTTCTGTCCTACTAAATTGTCTTTATCTCAACCCACAGATTCTATTTCATTCTCCTTCCAGTTCTTTCCCCCATCCCATGCAGGGGCAAGTGAATGAGTGGCTGTGTGGGGTTTAACTGCCTGCTGGGTTAAACCACGACAGAAGTGAGGAGAGCCCTTGAGATTTGCACAGGAAATAGATAAGCAATTGATGCACTTGCAAGCAATCCAGTGTGGGAAGCTGCAACTGCACTGCAGACGAATTACTCTTCATCAGCCACCAAACAGCCACTGATGGGCTGCACCCCTGGTGTGAAGGCAAAGTGTGTCGGCTCTGAGTGCTGGAGGCTTTTTAAGCCAACTGATGTGATGAAGGAGAAACCAAGTCCTTGTTACTCCACGTGGGCTGAACACAGGCACATTCAGTTAGCAGCATCTCAGCTAACATCACAGCAGGATGTGCTGACCCATCCGCTTGACACCGTGTGAGCGCACCGTGATTCCTCTTACATCTGTAGAAAGCCCAGCTGTGGGGCTGATGAAACCAAGGGAAATGCACAGTGCGTGGAGGTACCTCTGCCACAGCCCTGCCTAGGGAGATCTGCAGCCACAGGGCACGGGAGGAAGTGTTGTCACATCAGGAAAGGTGCAGAAACACTACTCGCAGCCTGCCCTGCGTCTGAAATGGGGCTTTTTGGAGGAAGAAGGGGAAGAGATGAGAAGGAAAGAGATTGCTGTCGTAGTATAACATAGGCTGTGCCTCAACTCCAAAAGCAAGGTGCCAGCAGCACGAACACACACATTTAACCCATCAGCTCAGACCCAAACTACTCCAGCATCCCCATGCCAGCACTGGCTGCCTGGGAAAAGCTGAAGCCAGGCCAGGGTATGGTCCTTTTGATTTACTCAACCCAGGCTCAGTGAGGAGAAAACAGGATGCAGGCAGGGTGGAGAGGGTCTGGGGTGAGGGAGATCTGAAGAGCATCAGTGCAAGAGCAAGCACTGCAGTGCAGAGGGATGGGAGGGATCCACCAAGATGCCTGCTCCTGCTCATAGGGGACACTTCTACCCCGTTAGTGCCTTTGGGTCCCAGCCAAACGTCCAGGCTGCGCTTGCAACACCTGAAAGTCAATGCCTGCATTCCCTGAATGTCTCCTGGGATTGATTCCTCCTCCCTGGTCCAGTTCTGTCCTGCAGCTCCTGCTCTCCCACTGCTCTATGTACTGGATGTGACTGAGCTCACAAGGGATCACGAGGCTGTGAAGGGGATGCAAAATAAGACACTGTCCTCAAAGATTCAGCAAGGGGATCCTGAGGAGGTTTCCCATCAGCAGCTTCCAGGCAATCTGCTCTGGGGACAGGCAGGGCAGGCTGTATTTCAGCATGACAAAACCACTCACTTCTCCATGATTTCAAGATCCTGCAACACCAGTGAGACAGCAAAGCACAAGACCAAAGAGGAAGCTGCCACTTCAAACACTGGTCAGCCAGGTTGGAGCTGAACATCACCCAAGCTGAAGATACCTACCATCCTAATGGAGCAGAAGTAGGGAAGTCCGAGTTGTTACTCACACTCTTCACCTGATACAGCCCTTTCTTCCCTCCTCTCCATTCACACCAGCCAACAGGCCACATATTCCTATACTGCAGCATCTTTGTAGCACTCTTGACAGCCAACACTTCCCTCAGATTAGGGCTGTATCCCATTAATGTGAGGCACCCAAAGGTCTAATCCCCTTCTCAGATTTGAATGTCAATGACACTAATGACCATACAGCAGTTTCTCCCCTACTTTTCTTCTCAAGGTGCCAAACCTAAGACCAAATCCCTCTAAAGAAGGGTGCAATGCATGCAGCCATGGGATCATGGCTTTGCTCCTGGCACCAAGCAGAGGAGGTTCCCCCGATCCTACTTGGGAAGAGTGCCTGGCAGCAGAACAATCATGGCTCACAGAGGGCTGAGGACAAGTCAGAATGGGCCCAGCAGAACCAGCACTGAGCAGAACACTCTTCCCACCCCCAAGGAGCTCATGGATGTGCTTAGGGAGAACACTGAGAGATGCACAGGAGGAGAAAGGAAAAGGAAAGGCCCTGCCCAAGTTCTGATCCCTTGGTTACACCTCCAGATCCTATAAAACATTCACTGTGGGTCATTCCCCACGGGAGATTTGCAGGTACAGCACCAGATCCTTCTTAGGAACACCACAGTACTCCAAGCATCCTTCCCCAGTCCCCAGGACTCCCATTACCCATGGTCTTACATCAAAGCCAAACCTCTAAGCTGCCTGCCTTATTTGCAGGTACAACCTAGACCAGCACCAAAGCCATGCAAGCTCAGAGGGACCATGAGAGCTACAGTGGGGATTTTTCTGGCTGGGGCACTAATATATCCCCCTGAATATTGCTTCCTGCAGCTTTACCTGCTCACATAACAAGCAGGGCATTCCTTACTGTGTTTCAGTGCCCTTCTCTGTAATTACACAGCACAGGGCATGCAATAAGGTAGTTCTTGCCCCAGGGATGGATGCTTCCCTGTGTGGGATGGGAAGGATCATGCCAGGAGGTGGCTGGGAGCTGACCCCTGGTTCCCAGATCCAGTTAACACCACTGATATAAGGACCAACCCTTGCCATGACACGCTGCATCTGCAGCTCTCAGCACTGTCTGTGAGGCAGGCTGGATTCATTAACTGTGTTTAATACACCAGAGGAAAATCATGCACCAAGCAGCAGAATAACTTGCTCACAAGTATTTAATGCATTAGCAGCACAGCCAAGGATATTAGCATCTATTTAAGCCTTGGCATGCCTGTCAGGGTTTTCCAGTGTCTCTGACCCTTTCGAGAGCACAGGGAAATTAAACCTGCATTTTGAAGTGCTGGAGTTTCACCCCCTCACTCCAACATCCACCCTCCAGCAAGCAGGAAATCCATTCAATCACTGCCAACGCCACAGAAGCCCAGGCATGCCTGTGCTGCACTAACAGCACCGGGGGCTGTTCTGGCCTGCCTATTAGAAGTAACTGTCACCACCACACAGGGAGTTAGGCAGCTTTCCAGGAGGAACTACAGCTCTTTCTCAGCTCCACAGGAGAGATGTTTGCTTCAGTGCTGCCCATTTTAGCTGCCTCCCCTAAACCAATTGAGGGTACATAACTGCACCGTGGATCAGGCTCTCCCTAATAGCATTTGAGCCCTTCCTGCTCTGAGGCAGGAGCTGGGGCATCCCTGCAAGCTTTATGAAGATAAGCACTTCTGTAAACCCAAGTAATCCGCTAGGGCTGCTTTGGAGCCAAAAGCTGCAGGGTGAGCACAACCTTTATTAGACACTAGAGAATCCACCGCGGCCCACTGCTTCCTTCCCTTCAGTCCGTGAGTATAGGCCAGCACAGGAATTGCACATCACAGCTAGGAGGAATGCTGGATGCAGACAGAAACTCATATAACATAATTAGTGCAGGATAATTAGTGCTTCATCATCACTGCCACAAAGGCTGCAGGAGGAATGAGGGCAGCAACTGGGAGAGAAGGGAATTAAGCACCGATCCAAGTGCAGCTGAGGCAGGAAGATGGGGAACCTCAGGGGTAAAACAACCCAGGAATGTTCTGGGCTTAGGAATTAAACAAAGCACATGGTTAGAGCTGGCTACTCAGGTTTCCTCCTAATTCACAGAAATGGGAGTATTTTGTGCTGGAGCATGGGTTTCACGAGCCTGAGCCTGTAACCCCAGCCAGGAGCTATTACAGCCACCCAGCGGCACTCCCAGCACAGGGGTGACAGGGAAAAGCCATCTCAGGCTGTCAGCTGGTGCTGATAAAGGCCTTTCACATACAGCATTACAGAGGAAGATAGAGATTGCCCCCCTGTGTGCATGTGTCTGTCTGGCAGGGAGAAAGGAGAGCAGCCCTGGCCAAAGCTAATGCAAAGGACTGGAGATCCAGACATCATCCATCATCCATGAAGAGCTTCCCATGCACTTCTTTGTTCTGCCCTTCACTGGGGTCCTTTTGGGTGAGCCCCCAGCTGCTGCATCCCTCCGGGCTCAGCACATGGCCATGGGTTGGATGTGTGAACCACACATGCTCCTGTGGTGGGTATGGAAAAGAGAGGCTTCCATAGATACTGCTAGTGGAAACATCAGGGTTAAGGAACAGAAAGGGAGCTGTAGACATAAAGACCATCCTGCCTGCAAAACCACCTCCTGATGGGCCCTGTAGACAGACAAGCGCCCATCAGCATCCCCATGTCTTGGCCAGGCTGGGGGTCTGCCAAGGGTTCACATCACACTCGCCCTCTCCTTGGGGCATGTTCTGCTGTGCCCAGCAAAGATTTAACCACACAATGCCTTCACAGGGCTGCTGCATCAACCCAGCACAAGCTCTGCCAGCAATACCTGCTGCAGGGTTTAACCCTCCAACTGTCCCAGCAGCAAACAGGACCCAGCCCAGCAGGCTGCCAGGACTATGGCCTCCCCAGCATCCTAGCTGGGCTCGTCCTGGCTGTCCCTCTCCTCCCAGTCAGCATCATCTGTGCCATGGGCTCAGTTTATGGTGAGAGGACCGTGCTTCAAACATCTCCCATCCTTCCTTTCAGGACATCAGTAGCATACAACATACCCAGACCCAATGGGCTCCAGAGAGGCTCCTGGCACAACTGGTGCAGAATCTGGTCTTCCTTTTTAATCCTCCCACTCTGAGAGTCCCTGTGCAAATCACACAGAGGCCTGGGCAAGGATGGGGGCTCCAGGCAGCCCCATGCACTGACCAGTGGCTCCTGCAAGAGGGGGAATTTGGCAGCTTCTTCAATAGTCTTCCTGGGGGCTCCTGCAGACAGTACCGAGCTCTGATTTTCAGCCCTACTAGAAAGAAACTGAAACAGAGAAGCATTTTGGATGCTTAAGATGCCCCAAAACACCACTAGGTGCCAAGAAAGCACCCAAAAAAGACCGTGAGAAAGAAGAACAGGATAGTAGAAGTCATTTCACTCACATGACCCTGAAAAGGGAAAGTCCTGAGAGATACAACACTAAGGAAGATACCTCCAGATTCACCACCTTAAAACGCAAATGAGATTCAAACCTCAAACCCCTGTGCCTGATGTAATCAGCAGAATGTGCTTTCAACCCCCTCCTTCATCTCTTATCTCTATGTACTTGGGGTAGCTTGGACAGGTAAATCAGCCCTGGCAAGTTCCCCTCTGGTTATTCAGGTGCTCACACAGCGGTTCAGCGGCTGGATTATGGAGGGTGAAATGCCTATACTGCTTTGTACACTGCCAGCCATTTACAGAGGGAGCAGTCACACAGCCCTTGCTTGGTCCCCAGTTTAATGCTGGCAGACACTAGGTGCAAGTATTATCATAGAAGGGCCACAAAGACCTCTGCTAGCAAAGGCTTGCACACAGGAGGAGTCAGGGGGATCTGGCTTGATTTGGATGTCCAGGCTTCACAGAGGCCAGCCTACAAGAATAAGGAGGGAAGTGCCTCACTTCCCAAGGGTGACACTGATCTCCCCCAGCTCAAAATCCCTGCTAGAGCCCAGTGCTGCAGCCCCACTCTATCCCAGAGGGAGTAACTGTGCCATGGAGAGGAGCTGAGCTGTCAGAACATGAGACTCTGCTTTTCACCTAGGTGGCAAGAGCTGAAAGGTCTGAAGTGAAGCCCTTCCTCCCACACTGGTAAGGCGTAAGCACAACCCTTCCTCAGCTCCAGCCGCTCGGATGGGAGCTCAAATCCATGCTGTGACAGTGTCAGTCCTGTCAGAAAAGAGCCAGGGTTGCTGAAGAAAGATGAAGGGAAAGGACAAGGCAAAAGCTGCACAAGGCAAAGCTCAGCTGGATTTCAGACCACTTACAATCCTGCTTGTGCTTCCTGACCTCCAACATCACAACAGCACCTCAACATGTGCAAAATGAACTTCTTCCATGCTTATCCAGTGGCATCTCTGCATCAGCACTGATGAATAGCCTGGACACTACTCAAACTGTTAGTGTCACCCCATGGATCTCAGAGAGGGGTCGATACGGTTCAAGGTATCAAAGGAAGGGGAAAGTGAATTACTGGTTTGGTTTTCTAAACATCATCACAATGGATTTTAACAGCCCTTGATCAAATCCATGACTTTGGGCAGTTTTGGTGTGGGTTTTCCTGATGTTCACCTTAAAAGTGTCCAACATGGAATTGCTGATTTTGTCAGAGGTCTCAGTCACACACAGCGAGCCCTGTGTTCCCTCCTTGAAGGGGAAGAGCTTTGAACACGGAGAAGTTTTCCACTCTATGCTTACTGCCTATTTTGAATTAAATAAGGGTGTCCACAAATCCCCTGTTCATTCACTCAGACCCCTCAAAGCTGTATTTAAGTGTAACCTGTAACACCACCAACCACTATTAGTTCTCTTGTATCTGCCGAATCACAACCTGACTCCTTTCTCCAGTGGTTCAGGGAGAGAAGAAGACAGGGGCTATATTTCAAGTGGGAGAAAAGGAAAGGAAAGCAGAGGAGAAGCCTTTCCACCCACTGTACAGGACGTAAAGGCACAAACCTCTCTCTCCTTCTTAGGGAGAAGACCCTTGTTACGTGCTCTGGGACAGAGAGGCTCCTATATAACAAAGACCTGAGCACAGCAGTCACAGAGTCGTTTAGGTTGGAGAAGACCTTTAAGAACATGAACTCCAACTATTACCCCAGCACTGCCAAGTCCACCACTAAACCATGCCCTTCAGCACCACATCTACACATGTGTTACACACCCCTGTGGATGATGACTCCACCACTGCCCTGGGCAGCCTGTGCCAGTGCTTGACAACCCTTTTGGTGAAGACATTTCTCCTGCTCTATAGGCACAGTATTTAAAGGTGAATTGGGATCTATACCTGACTCCATTCGATGCAGACAGTCCTGTGCTGGGGCCCCCAGCTTGAGGCAAAGCCCAGGTGCTCTGTGCATTGAGTCTCGGTGTTGACCTTGCTCCAGACAAAGTCGGTTTGTTATAGGGCACGAAGCCGACGCTGGAAGAGCTTACGGATGCTGTCCTACCCTGATGAGCAGTAGAAGAGTTTGGAACGTTTATCATGGAGTGGCGGTAGCGCGTGGTGATGGGACCAGTCCCGCTGTTTAGCCAGCACTGCTGGCAGGAACAAGCCACCCCTGTGTGAAGGGGTGCTGGGGATGTTGTCACCGGGTACGGGGTGTCCAAGCGCCGCTGAACGCTGCGGCGGAAGCTCGTGTTCTTGTTGGTCTGGACTTGAGCCACGACGTCAACGATGTAGTTGTAGCCCAAGGATTTGAGATCTACCTGCTGGTGGTTCTGGGCACGGGCCTCCTCCAGGAGCACGCAGACCTTCATCTCGTAGGGGGACCACCCGCCTTCGTCGTTCTGCCATTCCCAGACGATGCCCTGCCCGGCAGCAGAGTCCCCAGGGAAGAGGTGCCTGCGGACGGCGCGCATCGTCCCTGTGCGAGGAGAAAGAGTTAAAACCGCCTTGTGAGCAGAGAATCATCGGATCACAGAATGGTTTGGGTTGGAAAGGAACTTAAGGTCATCCAGTTCCAACCCCCTGCCATGGGCAGGGACACCTCACACTAAACCATGCCACCCAAGGCTCCATCCAGCCTGGCCTTACTTACATTGCCAGGGATGGAGCATTCACAACATCCTTGGGCACCCTGTGCCAGTGCCTCACCACCCTCACAGTAAAGAACCTTTTCCTTAGATCCAACCTGATCTTCCCCTGTTTCAGTTGAAATCCACTCCCCCTTTGTCCCAACGCTACAGTCCCTAATGAAGAGTCCCTCTCCAGCATCCTTGTAGCCCCCTTCAGACACTGGAAGCTGCTCTGAGGTCTCTATCAGCTTCTCCAGGCTGAACAGCCCCAATGCTCTCAGCCTGGCTCCATACAGGAGCTGCACCACCCCCTGATCATCCTCTTGGCCTCCTCTGGACTTGCTCCGACAGCTCCAATGGGGACGTTGTCTCAGGGACTCATTTCTGCACAGATCTGTGGTGTCTACATCAGGGTGGCTTCCCCACCTCTCCCACAAGAAGGGCACTAATGGGCTTTGTCTTCCCAACAGGACTGGCTTTGCTCAGGAAGCGCAGAGAAACGCAATATCCCCATCCCCGAGATCCCTGTCCCTCTGCCAAATCTGACTGTGGGCTGGCAACAGGTTCAAAAGCTGCTGGGAGGAAGGGTGGGAAAGGAGGGAAGGAGAGAGGACGCAGAGACAGACACACCCCAGCACAAAGGCACAGCGAGCACAGATGCCTCCCTGACGTTAAAACAGAGTGAAAATAGAAGTAAATCAGGCTGAAGCACAGATCTGGTTTAAAAAAACCCAACTCCCACAGCCTTGACAACAGAGTAACTATAGAGACAGGGCACCATCAGGGAGCGTGCGTAAGGGGCTGAACACCCACTCTGCTCCGCACGGGTCTGCGTAATTCTGCTCTTGGAGGAGTAGGTAAAGTCCTTTGAGTGGAAGAACAAGGACTTTGGAGAGGGGACAGGCAGAGCCAGCTCCTGCAGGCTGGCAGATAGAGCAAGACTAGAGAGGAGATAAGGAGTGGTGTGGAAACTGGAGAGAGCAGCTGCTCACATAAAGGAAGAGAAATGAAAGCAGGCACTTGACTGTTGCGATGCTGCTCGAGAGCAACAGCAGGAGCTCACAACCCCCTGGAAATCTGGCTCTCCAGGGTGACTCCACTCCTCTCTTTCAGAAAGGAGAAGCCTAATGAGAGGGATGTAAGCTATCCAACAGGACAGAAACCCAGCAACCTCTGCAAGCACGGGTTCCTGTACCAGGGTCAAAGCTGCTTTCTCATCCTGCACTGAGAAAGAGGAGCAGGAAATGCTGCAGGGCAAGTCTGGGGCTGCAGGAGGTGGGGTGAACAGAGGTGCAGAGAGTCCTTAGAGACAGGAAGAGCTTGGAGAACAGCACCAACAGGTGAGAAACCAAATCAAATAGAGCCTCTAAAGAGGCCGTGAGAGCTATGACACTGCTGCAGGACCCCAGGTGAAAACAGGCACATTTATAGACATCCACACCTAAAGCCTGTGCAAAACTGCCCTGATGCCCAAGCACATCCCAAGGAAGAGAGAGGACACATGGGACTCCACACTGCTGAAGCCCAACTGCTACCTGTGTTCAGGCTCTGGCTGAATGCTCGCTGGAGCACCTCTGCTTCATGCTGCTTTTATCCCTACCCCATAGTACTGAGATACTGTGGAAAGCACTAGGACTTGACTCAAACCATAAGGGCATTAACTGCCTCCTCACTGCTGAAAATTCAACAGCATGAAAGTCACATCTCTGTTTCTATCACACTTCCAGGCTTTTTCTGTATAGTACCGGTGGTTTCTGCGCAGTGCTTTGGTGTTCAGACCATAACCAGGTCCTGTGCTGGGGTGCAGGTATGTCCCACATGTCATGGGGGAAACTAGGTGAGTAAAGACAGACCTGAGCTCCAGAGGTGACAAAGGCTGTGGCTCTCTCAAAGTAAGAACGTGGCAGACCAAGGAATGTCAGGACCTGTGTTTCTGCTGGGGAGCTGAAGGCACAGGGTATGGTCTGCCTCAGGGATGAGCAGCCAGGGAAGGTCCAGCACTTACTCCCAACTCACTGCTTCAGTGGTCAGAGCAGCACCAAGCATCCTGCTAACTGCACAGTGAGACTCTCCAGTGTCTGCATCCAACAGACAGCACCTCATTAGCACACCTAAAAAGCTATCAGCAGGCAGTGAAACACAGCAACCTCTCTGTAAGAACTGGATCCTAACAGCTCAACCATGAGCCCAAGGGATTCCTGTGGGACAAGAGCTTCCTCTGGCACAAGTCAGGGCAGAAGGTGTCAGCAGAACCAAGGAAACCTTTCCCAGACAGGAGCAGACACCATAAGTGGGAAAGCAGATGAAACAGCCAAAACCAAACTCTAGTGATGACTGCTCCTATCCTGTCCTGTCAAGTGTTAGAAACACAAACCCACACCTCAACAGGTAGGCAGCAGCAGGGATGACCCCTGAGCAAGAAGGAATGGGGATGAGATGGGCTGGAAATGCACTGCATTTAGAGATGACTGCAGAAAGCCTGTTCTCAGGAGTAAGGGGACTACCACAGGTAAAGCAAGGTGTCCAAAAGCCCGGGGGACACAGCTCGGAGGGGATTAGCAACCCTGCCCCTGCTCCACTGGCAGGTCACAAGTTAAAAGCAGCACAGAGAGGACTCTAGGAGCTTGCACACAACCTGTGTTTTAGGAACCAACACCAAGAGCCAAGCCACACACTTGGAAAACATCCCCCTTCCCCCTGGCTGGCAGGGAAGCTGGGATTCCTCTCCAGGGTGGGCAGACAGCTGTGGGGAGAGGACAAGTCCTGCTGCTCCCTTGCATTCACTCCCAGCTAATGTGCCTCGACCAGCAGCTGAAGCCACAGCTAATCCTGCCCATAAGATCCCCCTGCACAGCTGTCATTCCCTCTTGGTCCCGTTAACACTGGCTTCCTGTTATTCTGCTGGCTTCCTTTGAAGAGCCTGTTTGTCTGTCTAATAGCTAATGAGCAGAATACAACAGCCTATTTTTTTGCCCCATTTCCAGATTTTTCATGGGGATGTTTCCTGCAGAGATTCTTTTCTCCTGCACATAACAAAGGTCAGCTGGCTGCTTGCTCAGAAAGCTTCACAGTTAAGGCAAGAGCCCTGCAGAGAGAAAAAGCTTTGCTTAGAACTGGGCCACTGAAAGGGGATATGAGTGTTTGCAATAGTCACGTTGCAGAGTGCACAGGTACCTGTGGAGGGAGGCTCACTGAGCTGATGAGCATCCCTCCGCATCAGTGGGAAACACTGCAGGAGAGCTGGGAAACAGAATCAGCCCTTTTGGTTATTAACACCTCAACCACAGATCTTGTCCAAGGAAAGATGAGGGTATGCCAGGCAACATCATTCCCAAATTGTACCGGACTGTCCCCCAGAGATGACCAGTTCTGAACCACCCTGCGATGGACAATGGGATAACTGTTTTGAGATCTTTCACATGGGTCTAATGTGGTACAAGCTCTAAAGAGATACAGAAGAAGGATGTCCCATTCACACTGGGACACATCCTTCACCCTCACCAAACTGGGATACTCAACAAGTCTGGAAACAAGCAAGAAACAGCCACTGGTGCCAGTTTTGTTGGGTCCATGCTGTACTGCTCAAAGCCACAACCTCAGCAGGACTCAAACAGGCCATGCTGAGCAGACCTGCCGTGAAGAAAGCTCCCCACCCATGACACCGCTGGAAAACCTAATCCTAAGGTCACGAAGCCAGAATAAAAACACGGATGCAGCTGTGATGACCGCTCACATTTGCTCCAACCACTTCCCTTTCCTTTAGGAATTGCCCAGTAGTGCAGTTGATTCAAGATACTGCTCATTTATTGCTTCAATTGGCAAGAAACCAGCATGCTGCCCATCTCTTAAGCTTGGGGTGGTGCTTGATTGTGCCCTGGGGTGATGGGAGAGATGCTAGCAAAAGAGAAAGTGAGGCATGGAGAATCTCCCACAGCAGCCATTCATTCAGGGTGTGTAATTTGGGATCTCCCTGGATTTTCCAGACATGAAGAGCATGCATTCCACCCCTGCCCTCTCCCTAAGCTACAGCTGCTCAGCACATCTGCAGCAGAAGAGGACAGGAGTCATCAAATCCTGAGCAGCCTCAGTGACCCCAAGAGAATGAAAATTAGGTCTCAGTCCTGCTATGAAGCCCTTCCATGGGAGGAAGCAAGCCAGCCTTGTGCACACAAGTGCGGGGAACGTTCTGCTGCAGCATCACGGCGCTCTGCGGGGGCTGCAGGCTTGCGCAAAGCAGCTTGTGCGGGGCGGCATGCCAAGGTAAAGCAGCTGGCACTCCAGTTGTAGAGGGAACAAGGGAGGAGATTGGGTTTGAAGCCTAAGAAAAGGCCCTTTTTACACCAGTGGTCTTGAACTGGTGGGAGCAGGAAGAAAGTTTCCGGCTCTGAGAGCTCTGTGAGCTGCAGGGGTCCTGTGATGAGGTTCCTTAAGAGGAAGCAGCACTACTGATTCATGCCAGCTAATACTGATGTTCTCATGTGCCAACGTGCTGGGTGGCAGACAGCATCAGGAGAGAAGCAGACATTGAATCATAGACTGGTTTGGGTTGGAAAGGACCTTAAGATCATCCAGTTCCAACCCCCTGCCATGGGCAGGGACACCACACACTAAACCACCCCTCAAAGCACTGCCCCGCTGTGGCAGCACACGGCAGAGCTTTGTAGGGCTCTCCTACACATAATGGGGTCCTACTTATCTCCAAGCACACAAGCAGCCTCATCAAAACCCCGGCATGGGCAGGGGAGCTCCCTTACCTGTGTCCTGACGGAACTGTGTCAAGCTTGGGATGTCGATGACATAGGGGGCCAAGACGGGATCTGCATGTCCCAAAGGGATGCTGCTGACAAGCCCTGATCCCGAGCGCCGGCCCTTCTGCTGCGAGGCCTGAAAAACCTGTTCAATGTAGCTGCAGACATTCCCTCTGTACGGCCTCCACCTGCCAAACTCATCCTGCCATTCCCACACTGCCACCGCTGGGGAGTTGCTGCCATGTCCCGGGGCAGAACCGGGGAGTCCGGACGGCCCGGCTGAACTGCTTCCTGCTTCCTGAGCTGCTGCCATGCTCCTCCCTGAGCTCTGGGCACGCTGCAAGGGGCAGCTTCACACCATCTTCTTCTGGGGGACCTGTAGGAAGAAACAAAGAGAGCTCATAGGGCTGAGAATGATGCCCCAAATCCACCCCACCCTGTATGCATACCACACAAGCCAATTGAGAGAGGGGAACAAGCTCAGCCTTGCACAGAAGATGCTTGCTATGCATTTAGGAAACTGCAGAGAAGTGGATTGGCCTCAAAACCCTCTGGCTGAGGGCAGATGGGGTATCACCTCCCACTCCCTGCCAATGCTGGCAACTTTTCTTGTTAATTTGGAGCAAAAACTCTAAGGACACTCTGCTTCCCATAGCGTGCAGCACCAAACACCACCAGAATCACTGCAGATGTGCACAGAACCAGCCCAGCAGCACTGCTGACCACCTGCAGGGAAACCCCTAAACCCTGACCCAAGTTCAGACACGCACTAGACAGGATCATGCCAAGGTCACCCCACACCTGTCCCCACTCACACTGCTTCTGGCAGCGTTACACTGACCACCCTGATGTGAGATATCAGCTTGGGAGCAGGAGCTCCCCAAGCACACATGTACATGAATGACTTGGTTATACAAGTGGTACCCAAACTCTTCTCACTGATCTGGGCTCTCACTGATCATCAGCTCCATCCAGGCTTCTGACCAGGCAGTTCTGATCTAGAATCAGTCCCTTGACTCCTTCTGTGCAGCACTGTATGCGCACACAAAGGCAGAAAACAATTCTTTATGCACAGTCTGCAAATCACAGTAGTGCAGATACCAAGCACAATCCAAGTGAACAATGGATGGAAAGAAGCACAGAAGCACTAGGAGGAACATAGGGTGTAATAAACAGCCTGTGCTGAAGGCAGTGATTTAGCAGGTCCTTAAGACTGCACTACATCTAGCTGCAGCATCTCAGGTTGGAAAACAAGGAACATCTTGAAACAACAAACAATCTGCATCAACAAAGACTCAAGCTAAAGACTCAAGCCAAGAAGAGATGATTTGGGGAAGAAGAGAGAATGGAGTAAGAGCTTTAAGACATTCACGTAAAGACACAAAGGCAGTGAACAAATCCTAAGGACTTAGAGACAGGATGCAGAGACAGAAAGACCACTCAGCCCCCTAGGGATGCAAAACCACAAAGCCACTGCATGATCACCAAGCTGCCCAAGAGACACCATAAGTCTGATACATGGCATTCCCTGCCTGCTTTGTCATTGCAAGGAATCCTACCCAGACCATCTGGACACATGCGTCTTGGTGCACAAATGCTGGACAACCCCACGTTGTTGCTCATGATCAGGTGGGTATGACTGTGAATAAGTGCAATTTATTTTGTTTCAGAACAGTCACCTTCTCCCTCTTCAGGCCTCCATCACTGACTGCTCACTTAACTCCCAGCAGGCAGCTATGAGCTTCCTTCCCATCCAATGGAAAAGTTCAGGTGCCCAAGAGGCAGAGCAGCAGTGGGTGGCTTCCACTGGAGGATGCCATCTGCAAGGAGAATGACATCCCTGCCGGATTGGGAAGATCCCACGCTCCGTGGAGCATCCCATCCATCAGGCTCGTGTGGCTTGCTAGCTTAAAAAAGCAATAGAAGAAGAGCAAGAGGCGAAGAGACGCACCCACACGTCTGCATTCATGAGAGGAAAGCAACACTTTCTCCAGGAATTCAGTGTAAATCGGTTTATGAGCTGCTCTGAGAGTTCTACACAACACCCCCAGCTCAACTGGTGCTGGTGACAAACCGCTCCAGGGCGCCAGGAGAAAACCCTGGTCTCTGCAATGGATCTTCCCCATGGAATTCGTTCTTCCCTAACACACCATGGACAGTTATTTTACTGCTCAACCCAGCCAGTTAAAACCTGAGGTGTCAAACCCAACACCTGCCTCTGCCAATTCTTTTAATGGCAGGTTTCACACCAACACATCTCCTCCAAAGGGACCACCAGCATGTCCATGCTCGGCTTGGACTCAGAGCAGAGCTGCAGGGTTCTCTGTCCTACCCACCTGCATGAGGTGCTCTGAACCCCCAAGACAGAACCAACACCTTTCTCCCCCTAAAGTTGTTGTCACCAAATACTCATCTGCCCATCCTACAGATGGGGACAGCAGAGGGAAGCTGTTCGGATGGAGTCAGCGATTCGTTTTCCTTCCTTTTTGAAGCACAGCAGCAGGAAATGGAAAAAAGAGAGCATCCCAGCAGAAAAGCTGCCCCCTTCATGTACTCCCTCCACTTGCTGGGACACCAGCTGGGTGACAGCAGCCTGCTGCTCACCCTGGGGAGCAGCGATGCTTTGAATCCCAGACCACACGCAAAGGTACGGGGCTGGCTGCATGTGAGCATCGCGTGCTTCGATATTCACTTCCCCATCAGAGTGGAAAAGCATTTCCTGAGCTGGGAATGCTGCTCCAAAGGAGCGAGGGGAGGATTTCAGCCTCCTGCCAGTTCTCCGTGCTCGAGCCAGCAGCTGTTTGCACGGATTGGGAAGCGAGGAATGCGGGAGAGCTTCAGTACGCCAGAATTACACGAGCTCCTGAGTTAAGGCAAACAAGAAGAGGCCTGAAGTTGCAGTTCCTTTCCCCATTTCATGAATCCAGCAGTACACAAGTATTAAGAGCTGAGGAACTCAATCCCAGAGCTGCTCAAACAGCTTTCCCTTGGGCTGCCACGTGTGTCACAGAGCTGTATAGAGATGTGTTACACATCCCACTTGACCAGCACTGCGTTTGGGATGCTACCAGTAGCTCAGCTGCACCAGCTCTTCACACTGGCTCTATCCTTGGCAGATTAGTGTCCCAGGGAGGGTAACTACATGTCTTTCCTAAAATCCCATGGACTATAACACTTCACCTTGAGCTTTAAAAATCCCTTGAAAAGCTCCAAGTCATCCCAACCACTGAAAGTGTTTATTCAGCAAACAGTCCTGGCTCCAATTAGAAATCCTATGGGCTACCTTGCTCCAAATGAAAACAAACCCCTGACACCTTGAAGTGCAACCTTCAATATTCCAGCCAAATGCCCTCCACTTAGGAGGGAATTTGGGATTTGTATTTGGACCGGTTTGGGTGTATTTTGCACCCCAGGACAATCTCTGCAGCCTTTACCCACATGGCTCAAATCAGGGACTTGGACAGGAAAGGAACTGGGTGCGTTTCAGTTGTGTTTCCCAGCAGATTACCTCCCTGCTCCTCAAGCTCCAGCCAATGGTGGTGAGAAAGCTGGGAAGGGGCAGGCCGGAATGAAAGCCTTTTCCAGTGCCTGAACTGAAGCTGTGACCAGCGCTTCAGCAATGTGCTAGCTTGTACCCCAACAAGAAAAGGCCTCAGGAGCTGCGTTAAGGAAACACAAATCACCAGCTTGGTGACACAAACTTCTTAGCACTCAGCTTAGAACTGAGAGTGCCCAGGGGGGATTTGTCAAGTGCCACTAACACAGCATAAGAGACAGGATCAGGAGGGCTACAAAGAGCCCGTGCAAAAGGATTACACATGGATTAGGAATGCAGATAAAGCACAGGGAAGCAGCAGGGCTGTAACAAGCCCATGACCTTGTGCAGGGGGCATGACCGGAGCAGCACTACAGGTACCCTGTGCCTCCCTTAAACCAAACCACCCAGCCCGAGCGCTCCTAAACTCCCTGCATCGTCCCATCTGCACCTCTGGGCCCTGCACAACCAGAGCTGTGAACACAGTAACAGGGTCCAACAGTGGCAACAGGGTCCAAAGCTGCTGCCGGGTACCTCGCATCTAAACACATCTTCCCATACACGAGCACCCAACACCATCAGCACACAGCTAGAGCAACCCAGGAGCACCAGTGAGGAGGTTACAGGAGTAACTCCAACCACGCAGATCCATCACTCCTGCCTTCTTCAGGCTCCACCGACCCTCGGCTGGGTTGACAGCCAAAAGAGCAGAAGATAAAGCCCAACAGCTCCAAACCTGGACTCCTTCCATTCAAAACAAGCGTCAAGAGAGCTCCCTTTGGACGGGAAAATAAAGACTGAAGCAGAACAAAGCGCTCGCCTCTCAGTAAAGCAGAGGGCAGGAATGGAGAGCCGCGGCAGGTACACCCGCACACAGGGCCGACCCAGCCCGCATCCCGCCGCCTCCGGAGGGCTCCTGGCCACCGGAGCTCTGTTGACTTACGGGGACAGCGCTGGGCTGTGGGGCGTAAACCTGGCGCGGCCGGGCCGGCTCCGGCTCCAGCCGGGCTGCGGGACGGGACGGGACGGGCCCGGCCAAGGGGAGCCGCGACCGGAGCCGTTTGTCCGGCAGCACCGGCCCGGCCGCGAGGGGAACCGCAGGCCCCGCTCCGAGCAGCACCAGGCTGGGCCCGGGGCCGCCGCGCGTCGGGACCGGTCGCTCCCGGCTGTGACAGGCCCCGGTGAGGCCGCTAACGGGGAAGGGGAAGCGGAAGGGCCCGCCCGCCCCGCGCTGCCCGCCCCGCGCCCGGCGCCCCTCACCCGAGTCCCGCCGGCGGCTGCTCCGCGAACCGGCGCTTCCCGGCCCGTGGCGGCGGCAGGAACCGCGCATGCGCCCGGCAGGACCGGGGCGGGACTGGGGCGGGATGGGAGTGAGTGACAGCGGGAGCGACACCGGGAGTGTGACTGTGACTGTGTGTGCGTGGCTGTGTGTGTGTGTGTGACTGTGTGTGTGTGACTGTGTGTGTGTGACTGTGAGTGTGTGACTGTGTGTGTGTGTGACTGTGTGTGTGTGACTGTGTGTGACTGTGAGTGTGTGACTGTGAGTGTGTGACTGTGTGTGTGTGACTGTGAGTGTGTGACTCTGTGTGTGTGACTCTGTGTGTGTGAGACTGTGTGTGTGTGTGACTGTGACTGTGTGTGTGTGTGACTGTGTGTGTGTGACTGTGTGACTGTGAGTGTGTGAGAGTGTGTGTGTGTGACTCTGTGTGTGTGTGACTGTGTGTGACTGTGAGTGTGTGAGAGTGTGTGTGTGACTGTGTGTGTCTGTGAGTGTGTGAGAGTGTGTGTGTGACTCTGTGTGTGACTCTGTGTGTGTGTGAGTGACTGTGTGTGTGACTGTGTGTGTGTGTGACTGTGTGTGTGACTGTGTGTGTGACTGTGTGTGTGACACTGTGTGTGTGACACTGTGTGTGACTGTGTGTGACTGTGTGTGACTGTGAGTGTGTGTGTGAGTGTGTGTGTGTTGTATGTGTGACTGTGTGTGTTGTATGTGTTGTGTGTTTGTGACTGTGACTGACTGTGGGTGTGACTGTGACTCTGTGTGTGTGTGACTGTGTGTGCGCGTGTGTGACTGTGAGTGACTGTGTGTGTTGTGTGTGTGACTGTGAATGACTGTGTGTGACTGTGTGACAGCGGCAGCGACACCGTGTGACTGTGAGTGACTGTGTGTGTGTGACTGTGAGTGACTGTTTGTGACTCTGTGTGAGTGACAGTGGGAGCGACACCGTGAGTGTGATTGTGAGTGACTCTGTGTGTGTGACTGTGAGTGACTATGTGTGTGACTCTGTGTGTATTTGTGACTCTGTGTATGTGTGACTCTCTGTGTGTGTGTATGTGTGACTGTGTAAGTGACAGCAGGAGCGACACCATGAGTGTGACTGTGAGTGTGTAACTGTGTGTGTGACTGTGAGTGTGTGTGTGATGACAGCAGGAGCGTCACCGTGAGTGTGACTGTGAGTGTGTGACAGTGAGTGTGACTGTGTGTGAGTGTGACTGTGACAGCTGGAACGACACCATGAGTGTGACTGTGACAGTGAGTGTGTGTGTTGTGTGACTGTGTGTGTGAGAGAGTGTGAGCATGACAGCGGCAGTGACACCATGAGTGTGACTGTGACTGTGTGTGTTATATGTGTGACTGTGAGTGTGTGACTGTGTGTGTAAGTGTGTGTGTAAGTGACAGCAGGAGCAACACCGTGTGATTGTGAGTGTGTGTGTGTGTGTGAGTGACAGCGGCAGTGACACCATGTGACTGTGTGTGTGATTCAAAGAAATCACTTCACAGTATGCACTGTAAAGCACAGACCTATTCACTAGCACTGGGAGCACTCGGGGGTTCAAACCTCCATCCACATCTCCAAAGCACAGTAAATTCCAGGGGTTTTATACTTTGCATCTTCATCTTGATATAATTTTATCTGAAGCAGCCACAGATCCATTTGGGTAAGTTATGTATCTGTACTCCCCCTGTCCTACTGCACACTTGGGGTAGGGCTACAATGACAGGCTATTAGTTACCTTCTACCTTCAACTGCTAATACCTGTGGGCTACGTGCTCAGTTCTTTGTTCAGTTGTTATCCTTTCTCACCAGGAGGGATGTCCCTGATTAGAAGCAATTCCCAGAAGCAGATGCAAGGCATCTACAGGCCCTAATTCTGATGCACTGTTTATCAAGCCTCATCAGAAGGGCAGGTTCCCACCCTCAGAGGGGCCCCGTGTCGAGGGAGCATCCACGTTTAGGTGCTAAATCATACTCATGCTAAAAAGTAAGGTTATTTCAGCTAGGGCCTAATGGCTTGGTCTCATGTGTGTGTGACACTGTGAGTGTGTGCGTGACAGTGACAGTGTGAGTGTGGCACCGTGAGTGTGATGATGGGTGTGTATGCGATATGGGGTGTATGATGTGGTGTGTGCGGTACCGTGCGTGAGTGTGATGCTGGGCGTGCATGAGTGTGACACTGAGTGTGTAACACTGAGTGTGTAACACTGAATGTGCCCCTTGCACACCAGCCCTGCCCTCACACACCTGCACCGGGGGCTCCTCCTGCAGTACCTTGGCTCCGCGCTCCATCACTGGCTCCTTTCAGAGACACATTGGAGACGCTTCCAATGTCATTCCCTCTATCCCATAGCTCAGCAGAGCCCGTCACACCGGTGTCTCATTAGAGCTGCAGCTTCTACTGAAGCTTAATGCTTCTGGCTGTGTCTGTGGGAGCTGTTTTCGAGCCACTGACTCATCCCAACGAAGGTGGATGCGAGCACCCGGCGCCATGACCGATGGATCAGCTGCTCAGCACGGCCTTGAGGACGGCTATTTTTGGTTTAATTCGCATTCATGTAAAACAGAAACAACCCCCGGAGGTGACTGTTGTGTTCCTTGTTTGAGCATGGGATGAGGGTTGTGAAACACAATGTGTGAGTGCAGCAGATACTCTGACAATGGAGCAGCGCGTCCTTGCACCTGCATCGGGATCAGACCCCTTTGTATAGAGCTCACATTAACATGGAATCATGGAATTCCAGACTGGGTTGGGTTGGAAGGGACCTTAAAGCTCACCCAGCTCCAACCCCTGCCACAGGCAGGGACACCTTCCACTAGAGCAGCTTGCTCCAAGCCCCTGTGTCCAACCTGGCCTTGAGCACTGCCAGGGATGGGGCAGCCACAGCTTCTCTGGGCACCCTGTGCCAGTGCCTCAGCACCCTCCCAGGGAAGAGCTTCTGCCTAAGAGCTCAGCTCAGTCTCCCCTCTGGCAGGTTAAAGCCATTCCCCTTGGCCTGTCCCTACATCCCTTGTCCCAAGCTCCTCTCCAGCTTTCCTGAAGCCCCTTTAGGCACTGGAGCTGCTCTCAGGTCTCCCCTTCAGGAGCCTTCTCTTCTCCAGGCTGACCCAGCCCAGCTCTCTCAGCCTGGCTCCAGAGCAGAGATGCTCCAGCCCTCGCAGCATCACCATGGCCTCCTCTGGACCCAAACAGCTCCACTTCCCTCTTGTGCTGTTGCCCCATTGCTGATGATGGACTGCTTCCTAACACTGTGTTAGACGTAGGGCAGGCCCCACCTGGGTTTTTTGCTTCTCCCTTCACAGCAGAACTCACCACCAAGACATCTTGAAGCCAGGAAGCATTCACCAGTCCTTATCAAACAGCTTTAACTTCCCTGGACTTTACACCCAGCAGCACTGATCCACCCATGATGTGATTTGAAACCCAAGTACATTATGCCTGGACTCAGTAATTATAGCACAAATGCCATCTAGAACCACCTTACACCACAGGCATGGAGGGATATCATAAAACTCTGCTTCCTGGGTTAAATACACAGGACTTACCTTTACAGAGCTTATAAAGGGTCTCTGCTTACAGAAAATACATAGCACTGAGAACACAACCACTGCAGCTGCAGTAACAGTCCTCTGGAGCTGTGAGTTCACCCTCAGATGCAAATGCCCATGGATTTCTCTGTTCCAGGATGGATGAGACTGTCACATCCTTGAGTTCAAGCTCCTCACAACGTACTAATAACTGCCAAACGTGATTGATAGCCTGCTCGTGATGCCTCTGTTAAAGCAGTAAGTTTCACATCCACCACTCAGGCGCTCAGAATTCCTGTCTCCTGTGGCTGTAATTAGAACCTAAAGAGCAATGTGAAGGGTTGTTTTCCTTCCTACCTTGAGACACACAAGCCTGAAAGACAGATAGGTGCACTTTATGGAGCTGTATATCCTCTGATACAAAGCTGTTAAATATCCTCTGGTACTGAACAGGGAAAGGTTGCAGGGAGGGTGGTGAAGATCACATGGAGCCTGGCAGAGCTACATGAGTAATGAAGAGATGCTGCAAGCGAGGAGCAAGGGGTCCTGGCTGATGAGAGAAGCTGGGCGAGGGCTTTGGATGATGCTGCAGGTCTGAAGGGTGTTACAGGGTGTCTATGGGGTTGTGGAAGAGCAGAGGTGCACTTGGTGTAGTTACTGGGAGAAGAGAAGGGCTGTATGATGGGGATAATCCAGCCAGGTGGTGCCTGAGCTGTGGGAAGCTGTGGAAATGCATTGGATTTCTTTTCTTCTTATTATTGTCCTATTTTATTCCTCATTTTTGAGCAGGGATTCATGAGCTGGTCTGGTAGGACTCGTGCATCAGGGTACACGGAAGGCTCTGAGGCACAGCTGATGCTCAGGTATCTCATCCCAGCAGGTGAACCTCACTCAGAACCTAAGGATCCCATTTGCTATGTACAGGGATGTAGATCTCATAGTCCTGACTGCCTGTAAATACACTTGATAAGATCCCTAATGATCCACAGTGTTTAACATGGTCCTTGAGGGTTTTTCATCACCTGGATCCCTTATTTCCCACAAGCACATACTTTCTGCATGCTTCCCAAATCAGTCTGCAAGGCAGGAAGTCCTCCACCATGGGACCATCTCTTAGGCCTGAGCCATCTCCACACTGGGAAAACCAGCCAAATATTTGTCTTCTTCCATCCCTTTCCTTGCAGTGAGGCTGGAAGGCAGTGGGATTCATTCCTCCATCTCATGTGGTTTTGAGTCAAGGTCCTAGGCTAATGTATATAAACTCTGATGCTTGAGGCTCTCTTAAATTGCCAGGCTTAGCCTTGTGCTCTAGAGAACAGAACTGTCTGTCCCAGCTATGCTGGGGTTGCTGCAGCACTCTGCATTCACAGCCCTCTTGATTCCAGATCGATTTCCCCAAGCAGACAAACCCAAAGTGACAGGAACTAGGAGGGAATTCCTCTGCAGGCACAGGATAATCAGTGGAATTTGGTTTCATTTTCTTCTGCAGCAGCTGCTGCCTGTCCCTGCCAGGCACTGATTAGATAAAGCAGAGGTGGGATCTGTTACAGCATCGTGCTCTGACTCAGTGACCTTGCCCTGTGACACCCAGGATTTATCTGCTGAAGGGGACAAGAACCCGGTCCCTGGTGGGAGGTGCTCAGCTCTCCCTGCCCCCCTGCCTGCCTTCTCCAGGGGAATCATGGAATCATGGTTCGTGTTGGAAGGGACCTTAAAGCTCATCCAGCTCCAACCCCTGCCACAGGCAGGGACCCCTTCCACTAGAGCAGCTTGCTCCAAGCCCCTGTGTCCAACCTGGCCTTGAACACTGCCAGGGATGGGGCAGCCACAGCTCCTCTGGGCACCCTGTGCCAGCGCCTCAGCACCCTCACAGGGAAGAACTTGTCCCTAAAATCCCACCTCAATCTCCCCTCTGGCTGGTTCAAGCCGTTCCCCTTCTCCCGTCGCACACCCTGGTACCGCTCTGCCCGATCCCGGCTCCTCTCCCAGCTGCCTCCAGCGTTTCTTTCTTCCTGAAAATGCGTGCCACCTAGTGCACACTGAGCCCAGCGCAGCGCAGGACGCGCTCATCCCGCCGGAGCCTTGCTGCATCCTCCTGGAATACGTGGGTCTTCATAGGCCCCTTCCAGCACAAACCGTTCTGTCATTCCAAGCGCCAGGCTCGGACACGGCATCTCCATCCCAGGCAGGCAGCGATGTCCGCCCCGTCTGTCGTGTCAGCCTGTCTGTCCCCATGGGGGTCACCACTTCCCGATCAGCGTTGTTTAACAGCACTTAGGCTGTGGCTGCAGCAGTCCCAGCTACCACAGCAGAAGCCGGTTGTCTGTGTTTCCCAATGCTTGAAGACACAGGCAGGGAAAGCAGCACGTTCTGCTCCTAATGGACATGTCGCATATAAGGAGCTGTTGTCCCATAGGATCTGCTGCCTGGAGCACGGTGCTCACCCCAGAATGACATGAGAATGTCATAGGATCATAGAATAGTTAGGGCTGGAAAGGACCTTAAGATCATCCAGTTCCAACCCCCCTGCCATGGGCAGGGACACCTCACACTAAACCATGTCACCCAAGGCTCTGTCCAACCTGGCCTTGAACACTGCCAGGGATGGAGCATTCACAGCCTCCCTGGGCAACCCATTCCAGTGCCTCAGCACCCATGTCAATGGGAATGACATCAGAGGGGACACAGGAAAAGGGGAGGGGGGAACTACAGGCATACCCTAAAGCTGGTGGTCCACAGCGAGTGCCTTTGCTGTGATTGATCAGGGTGACCGAGGGGACCCAGCTCCCTGCTTCCCACCCCTTCATTCCACCCTTATGGTCCATGCCTGCTCCTCCACAGCTCTGGATGCCATCCCAGACCTGTGGCACAGGTCGGCTGCCCTGTGGAAAGCTGCCTGTCAGCACCGTGTCCTTGGGCTGCTGGCTCTCCCCTGGCTGGGGTGGTTGCTGCAGCACGTTGGTCAGGAAGCAGCTTACCAGGAGGAACAAAGGGGATGTTGTCCGGGAGGGGATGGGTACCTCTCTCGGAGCTCCAGCATGCTGCAGCCCGGTGCTGAGCCTCTCCGGGGCTGCCCTTCCTTCAGCACTAACAGAAAACCCATCACAGTTATCACCTGGGTCTCCAAAGAGCACAGAGTGTGCGAGGACCCAGGCAGGGCTCAACGCCACGACAGGGAACCAAAATGCTCTTGTGCTGCTCTTACATCTTTCCCTTCTCCTAAGAAGAACCGTGTGGTTTTGGGGTGTGAGAGACCCCACATTGCAGGGTCCCATCAGAGACTGGCATGACAGGAGTGAAAGCTCCATCCTGCTTTCATGCCCATCTTCCCCAAAACACCATGACAGTGGGAAGGAAACCCATAAACACGCCGTGATTTAGTGCAGCAACCAGTTGGGTAAACCTGACACTCATTGTAAGCCAGCTAAGGGCTGACAACAGCAACTGGTGTCCTGAGGAGCAGCTCAGCCCTGTTCTTTCCTCCTGCCAGCAAGAAGATGCCTTTTGCTTTAGCTTATGGCTTTTTATATTGCACCAGGCCCTTCTTATAAATCACCAACATGTTTCTTGGCAATGGTGTAGGACATGCAAATGAGATTGTCTTTCCTTTCTGCATTCGCCCAGCTAATCGAAAAGGAAAGCCTATTATTATTATTATTTAATTATTGTTATTGTTATTACTATTATTACTATTATTGTTACTATTATGGCTCTGTTTTATGCTCATTTTCCCCATCTTCCATCCAAGACCAAGATGCTGCCAGAAAAGAGATCTGGTGGCTGCTGCTGTAGATTCCATCCACCCCACTGCTGCAGGAAGCCAGGACAGATGCTGCTCATGGCACATGGCAGATGCTGAGTGGACATGGGAATGGTCCTGCTGAGCCCTGACCCCTCCAGGACCCATCTCCTGCGAGCATCACCGATGTCCTTGGGTCACTATGCAGCAGGGCCATCAAGAAGGACAAAAAGAGCTTTTTTTCCCTGGCCAGCCTTGCTGCCCTGTGGAATCTTATAATTAGCCTTTCCTATGTTGTGGCTGTGCCTTGAATAAGGCTGGCTGTGTTTGCTCTGCAGTGTAAGCCCATAGCCTGATGCTGCCAAGCCACTCCAAACACACACAGTAATGATGCAGACATGGAAAACATCCAAGATGCTGCTTAAATGGACCAGGAAATCATGGAGAGCATCTTTGTGCTGCCGACCTTACCCATGCACATTTGCATTTAGGGAGGGTTTTCCTCCTGGTGTTCCAAGCCTGGATGTGGATTGATGCTGGAGTTGGTGATCTCCAGCCTGCAGGCGCTGGCAGCGAACCAGGATGGCAGAGACTTTGTCAAAGTTTAGGCAAAACAGACTTAAAAGGCACCTTTGAAACTCGCGTTTGGGAGCTGGCTAATGAGAGCTTTGCTGCTGAAGGAAATGGGAAGTAAAAGCCTAATTGCTAATTACTGAATCCCTACAAGAAAGCGATGGCAGATGGGCAACCATGTACTTGGCATAGCCGGAGCCTGCTTTGTACTGAGTGAGAACACGAAGCTTTTAAGGGCATTTAAGGGTCTGGGCTTTGTGTAGAAGGAAATGAACAATCCAGCAGCAAGAGCAACTGCTGCCTCCAGGAAAGCAAGGGCAGGGATCCTGTTGATCGTAAGATCAACATGCTCAAAGCCAGAAGTATTTTGACTCTAATACAAGTATTCTACTCCTAAAGTTGCTGGGGAACTTAAGAATCCACAAGACTGGGAAACCCAGCGTATTTGGGGGTCCTTTATCCATTGCTTTCCAGGCTGCTGAGAGCCTGGAGTCTCACACAACAAGGCTTTTACTTGCAATGGTAGTTAAAATGGTTAAAAGCCCATAATGGTTAAAAATGGTTAAACACACACCTGCTTTTAAAATAGAGAGATGTCCTGGTTGGGAGATGAAGGAGACAACGTGAAGGTGTAGCAGATGAGGTGATGGAGGTGGATGGGAAAGGTTTCCAGCCCTGAGGTATGAGATGGAAAGGACAGGGAAGGTCTCCCAGCCTCGGATGCCTGGGCAGGAAGTATCCTCGGTAGAAAAAGAGTCTCTGAAGGCAGTTTCTTGCCCAGGAACAGGCTGGGAAGACTGGAATGCAAGAGGAGCAGGACTCCCACAAGCAGTGCCCAGGTCCCATGAGCAGGAGGTTGGGAGCATCCCCTCCCGCTGCATCCCGATGCTGGCTCAGGTACCAACGGCAGTTCCCAGACAGGGCGTTATTGCTGGCTCCCTCTCCAGGTGGGCATTCAGGAGGGAGGTGGGAAGGAGCTGCAAAGCCCAAGCCCTGTGGAGCAGCTTCTCCCTTCCCCTGAAGTGTAACCCAGGCTCTGCCAGCTCCCAATTTCGGGATGTGTCCCTGCCTGCCTTCCTGAAACCCGAGCCATTCCCTCCTCGCCATGTCTCCTTAGAGGTCTTCCCTCTCTCCTTCCCCTTCCTCTTCTTCTTCCCCCTCCTCCTCCCTCTCTTCCTCCCTTGCTTTCGGGGTGCTCTGCCCCAGGATGGGATGCAGGGCTGCCGTCCTGCCCTAGAGCTGCAACCCAGCCGGCAGCAACCCCAAAGATGCAAAGAGATGACGGGCTGGAGCTGTTCACTTGATGGATGAGATGCTTTTTATCTTCATTTTTAACTATTTTTAGTTAATTTACTAAACAAGACCTCGCCTAAAGAAAAAAATAATTCCTGCCTCATCCCCATCACCTTTTCCCGGGAATATTCATTTCAACAATCATTTGTTCAGGTTTTTAACTAACTCGCCAGCTTTTTCCCGTACTTCGAAAGAGAACAGTGATTTCTGGGATTCAGTACACCCATTGCTATACTGGGAAGGCAATACCAAACAGGTATGTGGATTTATGATGCTTTTTCATGGGTCAGCATGGTAATTACAAGTCATGGTATGACAGGGCTGCTGAAAGACTCAGTTCTTACAGTTGGATAGTTGAAGAGTGACAGCTCAAGAGCAAGGGGGTCTGTCAGCTATGGCCATGGGGACCAAAGGGGACCAAAGGACCTGAGGGGTCTCGTGTCCTAGCTGGGATTTAGGCACAGTGTGGGTGTTATTTGGGGTGAAATCAGGGACTTTCTGTGCCCTACCCTGTAAGTTTTGCATCAGGCACTGTGGTCAGTGTGGGGTTGGGGCTGATGTGGGTGTTGGTGCTTCTTCCATCAGATGCATGGTTGGGGTTTGCTTTACCTAACAGCTTGAAAGACCCTTGTTGGAAGGCACTTTCAGAAGCTCACGTTTACCAGCCCTTTAAAAGGGATGCTGTGCTTTGCTACAATGGCTTATTAAGGCTTAAAAGCAGCTTTTCATCTCTAAGCATCCTTAAGGATGCTGTGCAAGGAAAGGGGGTTCAGTTTGCAGCCGAGCGTTGGGGTGAGGATGGAGAAGCAGACACAAAAGAGAAGGGAAGGTCGGGTTTTACCTGCCTGGGGTCAGCCATGGCTCAGCACCGCAGTGGTTAATGCCCCGTGCCAGGGAGCAGGAACGTGCTGGCTCCGGCACAAGAATGGCCCTGGATGACAACGTCCCTGCAGGCAGGACACGATGCGAGGGTTTGGCCGGGGCAGGGCAGCAGCGGGGCCGTCTGTCAGCCCTGCCCCGCGGGGGACAAAAGGCGACATTATTCGGAGCGGCAGAGGGATGAATGGAGCATTGAAAGCATCACCTTAGGGAGTGGATTGGTTTTCATGCCCATCGCGGAGCTGCCTGTCTGCTGGCGGGTGTCCTCCGAGCCGAGCGGTGAGAGCAGGGAGGTGGAATAGGGATGTACCCCATCCACATGGCTGCATCCCGCACCTCCAGCACTGGGCTGCTGTCATCTCCCACTGGTGCAGACAACAAAGCCAAAGGCTCGCTCCGGAAGCTTGCATCACACCCAGCCTATGGTCTTGATGGGAGCTCTTCCCACTGCATTGGAAAACCAGGAGCAGCAAAAGGCTGCTAGAGGGATGCTTTACATCCACAGGGATGCCTTTTGGTCACCAATACATCAGATACCAAGGTCCTTCCCCAAGTTTCTCACCATCAGTAGATGCTTCAAGCAGCAGCAGCCGGTGCACAACCCATTCCAATGTGCCGTGTGTTGGCTGGAGGGACTAAAGGAGGGCTCTGCTTAGCTGAGACTTGCAGCCTGGCTTCAGAGCCAGCGTGTGAAAGCATCCTCACGATGGCACTACTCCACCAGCACACGCTGCCGTCCCAGGGCTGCTGACAGCGGGATGCTGGGACCGCTGGGATGCTGGTCCCGGTCCCAGAGGGGTAACGGAAAGCAGGATCAGCCCCATCCTGCTCCCCAGACTGAAACCGAGCTAGGAGTGCATCAGTGATTCCTGAAGGGAGCAGTGAATGAAGGGGAAATGGCATCTTATTTAATCTCTTCCTCGTTTTCTGCCTGACGTTCCCCTGTTTGCTTCCTATCTTGTCCCTGCAGATTTCACATCCCCCAGGTGAATGAGGTTCTCCTGTCAGACCCCAGAGGTTTCTGTCTTCCCATATAAATGCCTTTCCCTGCTTTTTCCCTTGGGATGCTGAAGAGCACCAGCGGAGCCAAGACAAAGCAGAGGGTTGGCCATGGCTGTGTCCAGGCTGGGATGGGATGGGGAGCTCCTTCACAGTTCAGCCTGGATTCAGTGTGTGACTCAGTTTACCCACATGTGGCATGGGGTATACGGTATATATGTGCTATGGGGTTTGCTGGTAACATCAAGGATCTGAGGTCCATCCTTCAGCCAGTACAGCAGCCTAAGGCTCTCTCCTTGCTCCCAGTTTTGCCTCATGGATGGATGTGGCCTTGCAGCTTCATCCTGACGTTCAAAACCTCTCTCTTCCTCTCAATCAATCCAACCTGAGTTGTTTTTCCTGTCACTCCTTCACTGCTTCAGTAAGTGATGAGGAGGGGCTTTGTGGGGCCTGCATGGCCCTTGATGGGGCACAGGCTCTGCTGTCCATCACCGCTAACACTGCCATCTTCATGTTTCAGGGACATCCTCCTCTCGATACCCATCTGCAGGAGGACCGCGGCGCAGCGATGAGACACGGTCCATGTCCGGTCACCCGGCATGGCACAGGGGTGCTGGACATTGGGATGCTGATGCCAGCCACACTGCTCCTTCTCCTCCTCTTCCTCAGCCCCACTGGTGAGCCTCTGCATGCTGCGGTGGGATAGGTAGCTTTAGGTACCCACCACCTCCCTCCTGGCTTTGCAGGAGGAGATTTTCCTCATGGAGCAGGAATACCATGATGTCCCCAACAGTGTGCACAGGGGTGGAAGGAGCAAGTCCAGCTCTTATGTCCCACCATGACTTATGCGTGATGCCAAGTGCAGCAAGGGCATCCTGCTGAGCATCCATCCCCTGAGGATGCTGATCCCAATCACTCCCGGCAGGCGCTGTCCTTCCAGGCTGGAATTGGGAAAAGCCATTCCAGTGTTGGAACACGGTAATTATCCTGGTGTGACTCCATCAGTGTAATTACAGCCGGGCCTCAGCAGGGCCCCACAAGACAAAGCCAGCCGGGAAGCTGGTAAATCACTAACGGAGGGGGATTTGTTCCTGCATGTGGTGGTTATATTTAGCAATATGAATGGGATGGTGTTTACTTGAGATGGTTTCCCCTTTCCTTTTAGCCTTGTGCAGCTGGATCAGAGGAATGCGGAGGGCTCCCTGTCCTCTCAGAACCCCCTGTTTTCCCCTCATCCATCACTGCTGCAGACATAACAGGCACATCTTCTCCCGGTCTCTTGTGACTTTGCTGGAGGATGCTCTCAAATGAGTATTTCAGAGCTTTGATTTTGACTTAAAGGGAGATGAATATTGAATATTTAACAGTGTCCTTTCCTCCACTGCTTCCTCTGCACTGGAGTGGACTCAGTGCTAAAAACCAATACAAACCAGGAGCAAAAGCTCTTCCTAAAAAACCACATTCCCGTGCAGGGGGGATCTGAGTTACCTCTCTCCTGTTACCCAGCCCATGGGGCTGCTGTGTCCTTCATCATCCTCTCCCTCATTGAGCCCCTTTGTTCCCTTGGTCTCCTGTTTAATCCCTACTTCTCTCTTGGCATCACAGCATCGCTCTCCAGCCTGCCTGGGTCCAGCTATGGGTGGCATCTGGCTCCTAGCCCTCACTCCTGGGTGCTAAGTCATAGCTACAGCAGCCAGTTGCCTTACTCCCATTTCTCCGGGGGCTTCCAGGTCTTTCTTTGACAACCCTGTTTTGCAGCTGACTTCATAGTCTCCCAGGCAACGTCCTAAGCAAGGCAGAAGGGAGGTGGGTTCATCCACTGGACCATCACATTGCTTCTCATGGTGGTGACATCCTCCTCCGGAGCAGGAGGGATCGACCTTCCTGTCATTGCTCGTGGGCTGAGCGTGAAGCAGGACAGGGCTGCTCCAAGCCAGGGGTAGGAAAAGAGGCCATGGAGCCACCCCAGGTGTTGATCACCCCTTGGGTGCTATAATTGGTGTGGAGGGATTTAACTTGAACGCTGTCATCCATCTGTGCAGCCGGAGTCTCATCCCGAGGCGCTCTGGATGCAGGAGTTGGTCTGTGCTGCCTTCCAGCATCCTGAGGCTTGTAAACCCCTGAGGCACCCTATGGGGCAATGACAGGGGCATCCACAAGGTCCAAACACCCGTCCCCATCCACTGTCCCCCAGGGCACCCTTGCCATGAGCCCCTGCACAAGCTGGAGACCTCGGTGCCTCGTGTGTGCAGCATCCAAGGGGGACCCCACATCACTGGGGCTGAGAGGGGGTTTGTGCCCGTGTAGCACCCAACCTATGGGAGAGGGGCCAGCCTGGTGTGGGGAGTGGGTTGCTGGGGGAGCTTTGGATCTGCCCATGGGCAGCATCCGTACCCCTGGGTGTGGGGCTGTTGGCAGAGCACTTTCAGAGCCCCTATTTAAGCCCAGCTGATGGGGATGGGGATGCATCCTGCAGGCTTTCAGCTCCCTCCAGATGCTGCTTGTTCACGCTGGGCTGAGAATTAAATAGGAATGAAAGCCCCAAGGCAGCTGCTTCTCCTGTGGCTGGGAAGCTGAGCCCCGAGGCAGAAATCACCAGGGGTCTGTCTGTGTGCAGCAGACATGGAGCTGCCCTTCCAGAGCCAGCTGCGATCGAGAGACCTCATCCTGATGTTCCGACAGCCCTGGGTTACACCAGCGTGCAGGAGACCAGCAGCAATCCCCTGGGTTTGCATGAAGCCAGTTTTGTTTAATGGGATAACCACGGAGGAATCCCTCCTCTCCCACCTTGCTCTGCTCCTTCCCGGCTGCAGGAGGATGTCTCTGCAGCAAACCCTTGCTAAGCCCTTGGCAGCATCACCCAGGCTCTGGTTCCCAGCCAGGCTGGGATCCCATGTCTGTGGTCCATGCTCCCCTCTGCTCCCTCTGCCATGCACCTCTTCTCTTGGAGCTTGGTGTCATCGGCACCCCAAAGGGTGTCAACAAGGGGACAGGCACCCGCCGTGCCCTGCATCCCTGCTGCTGTCAGCCTCCGAGCTGCATCCATCCCCACTGCAAGGATGCTGCGGAGATCTGATCCCTTTCCTTCTCCCTTGCAGGCACCAGCTCGGAGCCCGCACTGCTGCCATTCCCAGGTGAGATCCTTGTCTTCAAGCCATTCTTCTCCAGGAAGTTTTGTAGTTCAAAAGTGTGGGGTTTGGTTAAAAATGGGGTTTGGTGGATTTCAGAAAGGTTTGGAACCTTTGGCATATTGGTTTGGAACAAAAAGTGGCAAAAAAGAGCTGAACACCTTTTACAAAAAGGAATTAGAGTTTCCTTATTATCCCTATTCCACGTATTATCTCAAGAGGGGAATTTTGCCACCTCCTTCTGACTCCCTATGCCATTTGTTGTGCCCAAGCAAATAATTCCCTGGATGTGGCCAGCCAGAGGTGCTTATACACGCACGGCTTGAGAGATCATCTCCATCCCACCAGCTCCCACGTAGGACCAGGCCTGGTTGGTCCATTGAAGCTAATGAAAATGTGCTAATTGCATCTTGTCACTCGTCACCATCACATGTCCACTTCCCTCTTCTCCCACTGGGTTATTGCCCAGCCTGTTAGTAGGCAAGAGGGTGGGATTCTTCTCCCATTGGATTATTACCCAGGCCATTAGTAGACAAGATGATGGGATGATGGTGCCTCTCATGTATGTATTGAGATGCTCTGAGTCTTCATGTCTGAGAAGCCCATGATCAGCCATTGGGTAGCACCAAGCCAACAGCTGCCTCGTGCTACAGCAAAGGGCCACCAGCTCATGTGAGGAGCAGAGATTTGGGGCCAATAGGGCTCACGTCCTCCTCATGGCACCTCCTTTGTGCCCATCCTTGCAGAGATCCGCCTCTCCAACGGGCCCAGCCGGTGCCAGGGCCGAGTGGAGATCTTCTACAATGGCTCCTGGGGGACGGTGTGCGATGACGACTGGGACCTCGTGGATGCCAACGTTGTGTGTCGCCAGCTGGGCTGTGGCCACGCCATCACCCTCCCTCCTGCCATGGCCTTCGGCCAAGGGAGCGGACCCATCTTCCTGGACAACGTGGACTGCAAGGGCCGGGAGGTGGCCTTGAGCGAGTGCTGGAGCCATGGATGGGGCATCCACAACTGCTACCACTATGAGGATGTGGCTGTCGTATGCAATGGTAACGAGGTTTGGTTCCTTGGGGGCAAGGAGAGCAGAGGTGCAGTTGCCCTGGGGGAGCCCAAAAGCTGTGTCTTATACCATGGGTCAGCCAAACCTCCTCTGCATCCTTCCTCCACCCTTGTCCTCCATCCAGGTCACCTCCCAGCTCAGCACGCTGGTGCTCCATAAGGTGACCAGCCTGTTCTGTGCTCCCCGTCACTCCCAGCTCAGGGACTCTCCAGCAGGATCCCTGGGGAAAGAGCACATGCCGACCCACATTCCTGCCTCTGAGTCAGCCGCTGCCCGACTGCGCTTCCCCCCTTTTGTCTTGTCTTGCTTTAAATTGCCGAGCTTTTCAGTAGGAAATGTTCCTAAAGGTGAGAAAAGCGGTGGAAAGCGTTGGCAAGAGAAAGTGGAACAGCTCCATGCCCACCCCTATAGACCCAACGTGTTCCTCCTGCAGTTACGTAGGGTTTGCTCAGCAGCCACACATCAATGACAGGCAAACGTGAGGATGTGCAGACCTGGAGCTCAGCCACAGCTGCAACTGCTCAGTGCATCCCTGCATCCCGCAGGCTTGGAAAGGGCTGGGATGCTGGGCTGGCAACCAGAGAGAGGAAGCTGTGAACTGAGCAGGAGCCCTGCACCAAGGCACTGCTGGAGACAGGAGGGGGAAGGATTGGAGAAGGAGGAGATGGGTCTGAGGGCAGAGGAGCAGCTTGAGCCCTTGCGTGTTTGTAGCTTGGTGGGCGATGGAGACCTGGAGATGCTCCTCTCCTGAGAGGAGATGCAGGAGTCCACCCAAGCACCAGACCCCAGGAAAGATGCTTCCTCTGTGTAGAAGCTTTCAGGAGCCAGCTTGGTTCTGTTGGTTGTGGTTCCAGAGGGAAGCATGGGGTCAGGAAGCTCTTCTCCATGTTGGTGAAGCACTTCCCAGGATGCTTCCCACAACCCTTGGCATGCGAGTGGCTGCCTGTCAGAGCACCCCAATAAACTCACCATGAGGAGATGGGACACGATGGCTTGATCCAACATTGTTAGCAAAAGAAAGAGAGGTAAAATCAAGGTATTACTGGTTTTTACATATATATGCCGTGATTTCGGATCCAAATCCCATGATGGGTGGGATGCTGACTCCTCACAGCTGAGTGTAGCTGTATGGTTTAGTCCAGGTCCCCATGTCACAGCTTCCCACTGTGCCAGCAGCCAAGGTCCTGGCTCCATCCATCCACCTTCCTGCACCTACCATGGGGCAGATAGCGCCGGGCAGGGCAGTGCAGCTGCAAGCCCATCGTTCTTTCCCCATTGAGGCTGGTTTGGTGCAAACCCTCTTGACGTCCATGGAGGGAAAGGCAGCACACAGGGCTCCTGGATGGATCACTGTGGGATGGATGCCACCTCTCTGCTTCCCTTTGCAGAGCTGTCACCCACACAAGCCAGCGAAGGACCGACAAGCAGGACCCTCACAGCCTCAGTGCAGGATGGGGAAAGTAAGCTGCTTGGCTTCACTTACAGGGGGCTGGGAGAGAGCAGCATCCATCACCTTCCCTCCTGCCCCCATAACCCACTGCCCCTCCATGAAGCACCCCAACACTCTGGCTCCAGGGGGCAGATCCCCAGGAACCCTGTCCTAACGCTGGCCATGGGCAAACCCTATCCCAGATGTACACATCAGTGGTGCTGCCCCAAAGCATCCCCCCTTCCCCGCTGTTTCTCACCACAGGCAGTGCGGGATGCAGGCTCGGTGGCACCGCTGTGTGGTGACCCCCTGGGGAAGGGAACGTCCTTCTCACCCTGTTACCCACCCTGCAGGCGACGGC
Source organism: Pezoporus flaviventris (assembly GCF_033815535.1). Taxonomy (NCBI): domain Eukaryota; kingdom Metazoa; phylum Chordata; class Aves; order Psittaciformes; family Psittacidae; genus Pezoporus; species Pezoporus flaviventris. The sequence goes on from NW_026892611.1 coordinate 8,575,058, forward strand.
AGCATCCGCCTGGTGAGCGGGACCGACTCCTGCCAGGGCCGGGTGGAGATCTTCTACCGCGGGAGCTGGGGCACCGTGTGTGATGATGACTGGGGCCTGAGCGATGCCAGCGTGGTCTGCAAGCAGCTGGGATGCGGCCAAGCCCTGGATTACAAGAGCAATGCCTATTTCGGCTATGGCACGGGGCTCATCCTGCTGGACAACGTCAACTGCGATGGCAGCGAGCCCTTCTTGTCCGCCTGCTACAGCCTCGGATGGGGCATCCATAACTGCGGACACCACGAGGATGCTGGGGTCATCTGTGCAGGTACCAGGGCAGAGCATCGCTGTCAGGGTGGAAATCCAGCGATGTCGCTGTCTCCAAGGGGAAACGGCCTCAGATGGATGCTGACATGCCCAAGGTCAGGCAGGGATCCGGGTGCTGTGTGCAGGAGCATCCTTGCATCCTTTCTCCTTACCTGCAGTCATCCCGGTGCTCCGGAGCCTGGAACACAGCCCGAGCTGTGGTTTGCAATGGAAATGCGTCTGCTGGGCTGCCATTTCCCTGCTCTGCTGGCTGGAAAACAAGCCGCCAGCATCCGGAAGGAGCTGGGCACCGGGACCAGCGGCCTCCCCTTCCCTCCCTGAGTGATGTATTCCTGCCCTGCCCCGCTGATTACCCCTTATAATGGCAATAATGCCCTTGAATTCCCTTGTTGTCACGGGAGCAGTAAACGCCAGTGCTTTTCCCTTTCCCACTATTAAGTGACAAATGGGCTGATGAAGGAGAAATCAGGCTGGTCCTTCCCTCCTTAAACATCCCCATCCCATGGGCACGGAGCCGATGGCACCACCGTGCACAGCCCTAAAACAGCGGGGCAGGGGGGAACCAAGCTTTAGAGCCATCAAACCCGATAAACCCCCAAGGAGAAGCAAGGGGCCCCTCAGTGCTGCATGTGGGACCTCAGCACTTGGGCTGGGTGGGGGAGAAGCACCATCTCCAGGACATGGGCAGCAGGGATGTGGCGATGGACACAGTCCATCTCCATCCCCATCATCCCGGAGCACCCAGACTCCAGGTCTGCCTCATGGAGTCAGCAGGTTCATGGCTTTGCAGCTTCTCCCCATGTGTCACCTCTGTCCCTTTGTCACCGCAGGGCTGGACACGTCCACCATCACGTCCTTCACCACCTCGGGGACCCTGGACTATGAGGAGACGTTCACTGCCACGGCCACAGGTAGGGGAGAGCCACCCTGCTCATCCTTGTGCCATAGCCGGGGGCTTGCTGGGGGGGGACGACCATGTCTCCTATGTCCTCCTTTGACCCAGCACAGTCACCCTGGGTCCTGCTGCATGCAGGTGAGCTGGGGGGTGACACTGACCACGGCAGGAGCTTGCCATGGGGCTGTCGTGGTGATAGAGGCCATTGGCACCAAGCAGAGGGGCAGCAGGTGCTGGGTCTGGACCTGCTCAGCACCCTCCTGTGCCCATGCTTGTCCCAGCAGTGACAGACAGCAGGGACCAGCCCTCCGAGGCCACCGAGGTGCTCACCACCGCTCTCCTCACCATCGAGCAGGAAAGTGAGTGCGCGGCCACTGCTGGTCCTGCACAGCATCCTTGTCCAGAGCATCCCCACAGCATCCCCAGGGGCTCACCTCGCATCCCAGGGCTCACCCCATGCTCCCAGGGAGCTCACCCCATGCCCTGCAAGGGTTCACCCCATATCTTCAGGGATCACTCCATGCTCACAGTGTTCACCCCGGGCTCCTTGGGAGTCACCCCCTCTCCTCAGGGTCACCCCACATTCCTGGGACTCCCCTTGGGGGCTCACCCCATGCTCCCCAGGGGTTCACCCCACATTTCCAGGACTCACCCCATGCTTCCCAGGGGCTCATTCCATGCCTCTAAGGGCTCACCCCCACATCCCCAGGGCTCCCTCCATCTCCCCATGGGGTTGCTTATATTTCCCCATAGCTCACCCCTCATCCCCAGGCCTCACCCCACACTCCCCGCTACCTCACCCCACATCCCCAGGGCTCACCCAAGGGCTCCCGCACATCCCCAGGGCTCCCCCCATGCCCCCAGGGTGTTGCTCCCGCGTATCCCCACCGATTACCCCACAACCCAAGGGCTCACCCCATAACACCCCCCCCCCCCCCCATCACCCCGTACACCCGATGGCACCCGTCTCAGACCCCCCGTTCCCCGCAAGGCACCGGCGTGCGGCTGTCGAGCGGCAACGGGAGCTGCCGCGGGCGGGTGGAGGTGCGGCACGGCGGGACATGGGGCACGGTGTGCGACGACGACTGGGACTTCCCGGACGCGGCCGTGGTGTGCAGGCAGCTGGGCTGCGGCCCCGCGCTCGCCGCCACCGTGCTCGGCTCCTTCGGCTACGGCAGCGGGCCCGTGCTGCTGGACAACGTGGGCTGCGGAGGCGGCGAGGAGCGGCTCCAGGACTGCTTCCACCTCGGCTGGGGGCAGCACAACTGCGGGCACCACGAGGATGCCGGAGTCATCTGCCAAGGTGCGGGGATGCTGGAGGAGGGCTCCTCGGCTGGGATGCAGGGGGAGGACAAGGGGATGGGGTCAGGAACACGGGGGGTTAGGCTGGAGGTGAGGAAGTTCTTCCCTGTGAGGGTGGTGAGGCGCTGGTGCACAAAGAAGTGAATGCTCCATCATCGGACGGGGCTTGGAGCAGCCTGCTCTAGTGGAAGGCGTCCCTGCCCGTTGCAGGGGTTGGGACTGGATGAGCTTAAGGTCCCTTCTAACCCAAACCATTCTACGAGTCTATGGCTCATGCCTTGCCATCTGGGTGGGAGAAGTGGGATGGATGCAACCATCCAGGTGTCTGCTTGGTAGCATGGAAATTCAATGGGATAATGGGTGCAGGGAGGATTTTGGCCTCCCTACACCCTCCGATGCTCAGGCTGGCTGTGGGAAATAGGGTTTGCAAAATGGGGTTCTAGGTGAATGTGAGCCCCAGAACACGGGGCTCCTCCTGCCTGCAGTGGTTGGATGCTGTGGTGCCCAGTGATGGCTGGAGCATGGGTACCACCTCTGCTCTCTGTTTGTGTCCTGGAAGCGTGGTGGCTGCCCATCCCACTCCACTCATCCCTGCCTCCATACCCAGACACCCCATGCTGCTTCTGTGGGGCCCTGACCAGGGGCAAAGTCATCCCGTGTCACTTTTCCCACCCCTTCTCCACTGCACCAGATCCTGATGATGCTGGAGACCATTCCCAAGAAGCCACCACTACAACCACCATGCTGACCTCAACTCGTCCCAAGGATGGTAGGTATTGAGGTATCACCTGGGGATGCGGTACCAGCCCTGAGGATGCTCTGCACCAGCACAGGATGGAAACTGAAGTGGCTTGGTCAGAGAAGCCTGAAGCACTGACACTGAGCAGCCCAGGGGAGGGGGAAAAGACACAATGGTGGGACCATTAAGCTGTGGCTTCTCCTGGTGCCTCTAGGGATGGTCCAGGCAGGGGAGGTGATGGACATCAGGTGATGGACTGCTAAGTGATGGTGGGGAGAGTAAGTGATGGAGCTTAAGGGGGAGAGAAGGTGATGGAGCTTGATGGGGAGAGGAGGTGATGGAGCTTGATGGGGAGAGGAGGTGATGGAGCTTGATGGGGGAGGAGGTGATGGAGCGTGATGGGGAGAGGAGGGAATGGACTAACGGGTCTGATCTGAACAGAGATTATTGTCTGTTCATTCAACTTGAACATCCACCTCGATGCATTGTGGGTCAGCCCCAGCTCACCCCCTTGTGCTCCTGCCTATGCAGAGGCAGTGCAGGGCAATCCAGAGACCAGGGCTCTTCTTGCCTTGGGACCAACTGGACCATTCTCCATCACTCCTGCAGACCCATCCCAGCGGGTACCACTGCCCCAGTGGTGATGGTGAACGCAGACAGGGTCCCCCTCATCCCTCAGCCCCTGCCCTCCACAGGGTCCCTGCGCCTGGTGAACGGCAGCCACCGGTGCGAGGGGCGCGTGGAGCTGTTCCTCCTGTCGCAGTGGGGCACGGTGTGCGACGACGCCTGGGACCTGCGTGACGCCGGGGTCGTGTGCCGGCAGCTGGGCTGCGGCCGCGCCGTGGCGGCCTGGGGCGAGGCGCGGTACGGGCAGGGCACCGGGTACATCTTCCTCGACAACCTCAAGTGCCAGGGGCACGAGGCCTCGCTGCTGCGCTGCTCCCACATCCGCTGGGACGTCCACAACTGCGACCACTCCGAGGATGCCGGTGCTGCCTGCAGCAGCCGGTGAGCGCGAGCAGCGCGGAGGTGAGCGGGGATGGGGATGGTGGAGGTGGTGATGCGCACAAAGGGGATGCTGGCTGGGGACTCTTTGAGGATGGGGAGAGCTGGGTGAAGATTGGGTTTTATAAGCCACAGAATGGTTTGGGTTGGAAAGGGCCTTAAGAGCATCCAGTTCCAACACCTGCCATGGGCAGAGACACCTTCCACTAGAGCAGCTTGCTCCAAACCCCATCCAGCCTGGCCTTGAACACTGCCAGGGATGGGGCAGCCACAGCTTCTCTGGGCACCCTGTGCCAGCGCCTCAGCACCCTCACAGGGAAGAACTTGCTCCTTATCCCCAACCTGAACTTCCCCTGTTTCAGTTTGAACCCATCACCCCTTGTCCTATCCCTACAGTCCCTAATGAAGAGCCCCTCTCCAGATGAGGTTTCCTCAGCTCCTAAAACACTGGCTGCATCTTCCCTCCCCCCCCCCCCCCCCAAGCTGCCCCTTGGGAAAACAAATCCATTTTGGTGTGAAATCTGGTTGGTTTCAGCCATTTCATTGAAGAGATGAGGAAAATGGATTTTCAGCTGTGAAAACAACATTACATTATGCTCAGACAATGTAAAAAGGGGGCTGAAACCAAACCAGGACATTCCAGTGCCTCTGCACGAAGTCATTGCAGTGCTGCAATTTGCTTTGCAACCCCCAGCAATGCAAATACCAGGTTTTTGTTCTCCTTTTGGCAGAACAAATACCAAATCCTCACCAATTTCCTTGCAGCAGTGATGCAGGGGCTGGATCTCGCACCATCTGCAGCCCCATCCTGCTTTGCTGCTGCCCAGTATTTCTCCCTCGTGCCCATTCCACCTCCTATTTCTTCTGCTGAGATTTCCCTTCAGCGCAGCCAGTCTCTGCCTCATTTTCCTATGATGAAAATCCACAGGGAAAACCCTAAATCCCTTCCCAGCACAAGGATGCTGAGCCCAGTCCCTTCCCCAGCATCACGCCTTTGTGGTAAGGGCTCTATCCCTCCCAGATCAGGTGGAAGGACCCATCCTGCAGCCCCATCGCTGCGTGTGATGTCTGATGGACACCAACAAAATGACCTTCCTGATTCCATGGATGGGGTGTGAGGGTGGGAGTGGCTCATGCAGAGGCAGGGAGCGGGTCCCAGCTGCTCCCTCTGCCCTGCTCGCTCCTCTGGTTGTGCGATGCTTTTGTCAATAATAGATCGTGCACATCCCTGCCTTGTTCTGGGGGCTTTTTTCTTCCCCATTATTTTTCTTATATGTGTTTGGGATTGTTTTGTGAATAAATAAAAGACCTTTGAAAGTGTGCTGAGTCATGGAGTCATGGAATCATGGAATGGGACAGTAAAGCTCATCCAGTTCCAACCCCTGCCATGGAAAGGGACACCTTCCATTAGAGCAGGTTGCGCCAAGCCGCATCCAGCCTGGCCTTGAGCACTGCCAGGGATGGGGCATTCACCACTTCTCACTTCCCTGCCATTCCCTGGGCTGGGAACAAGCGATGCCCCAGGCCCAGAGGTGAGGGCTCAGCTCCTGCTGCCCAATATTGGTGCAAATCCCTTGATGCTCCCTGAGCATCCCTCAATTCCCAACTAACTTGGACCCTTCCCCACCCCAGCTCCTGGGGGACAGCCCTGATCCACACCAGGCTTATGGAGATGAGGTTGGGTCCAGATTCGGGTTTGGTCCCATTGGGATTTGGCAGCCCCATGGAGCTGAAGTGGGTGCGTTGGTTGTTGTTGTGCTGCTGTACAGGCTCTGCAATGCTGATGGCAGTAACTCCAGCGCTGCTTGCTAACAACAGAGGAGCGGATGGGAAGAGATTGTCCTGAGAGCTGCAGACCCTGTTCCTGCCTGCGGGAAGAGGCTGGGACCAGGATACAGGGTTCCATGATTTGGGGATGCTTTTCTGCACCCCAATTGGGCATCACACATCACGGTGTGGCTGTGGCATCACGCTGATGCTGGGTGTCTCTCCACTGCTTCCCATGCTGTGGGCTCTCCCAGCACCTTGCTCCCATTCCAGTGGGGTAACTGAGGCAAGAAACGTCTTCCAGGCACACCTTGCTGGAGGAATTGGACATGGACTTGCTGGGACCCTGGGAAAGGGCAGGGAGGTGGAGTGTGAATAAAACCCCTCCATTTACTGTGCCCCCAGGTCCCGCATGCTCAGCTGCTTCCTCTGCCTCCTGCTGCCACCACCATCCCCTGTCTCGCCTCCTGCCTCCAGCCAGATGGGCAATGCCTGGATCCTGCTGGGAGCAGGAGCAGGATGGAGCGGTCCTCGGCAGATTTTCCCTGTTTTCCTCAGGGATTGAGCCTTGAGCAGGCAAAGCTGGGCTGGGTTTTAGTGCTATCCCACTTTGCTCCCCTCTGCTTTGGGCAAAGAGCAGGTCCTGTTCTCCTCAGGGTTATCCTTTCCACAGCATGTAATCCGGCAAGTAAAGGGTTTCAGCCGGGAGACACAGCGCCTCCTCCCTTGCTTTACAGCCTTTTCTCCCTGCAGCCAGATCGGGATACGCTGGGATTCACAGGGATCCCCCCAGGCACCCCATGAGCAAGCTGGGCATCATCTCCACAGGAGCACGGGTGTGACAGGCAGGCTGGGAGCAGGGAACCAGCACGGGGGACGCTCCATCCCTTGAGCAGAGTACCAGCACGGGGGATGCTCCATCCCTGGAGCAGAGTACCAGCACGGGGGATGCTCCATCCCTGGAGCAAGGTACCAGCACGGGAGATGCTCCATCCCTGGAGCAGGGTACCAGCACGGGGGATGCTCCATCCCTGGAGCAAGGTACCAGCACGGGAGATGCTCCATCCCTGGAGCAGGGTACCAGCAGACAGGGATGCTGGTGGAGCAGGAGCATCCTGTGGGATCACAGCCAGGCCGCAGTGGCTACATGGGAGCTGGGAGAAGCCTGGTGCCTGCCCAGCTCTTATCCTCTTGCCGACGTCAGCTGTTTGCCGTGCCTGGAGCAGCTGCAGCTCCACACCAGTCAATGCCATCGATTAGTTCCTCTCCTGTCCCTAGAGAGGGGCTGGGGCGGGGGATGGCAGGGGGAGAGAGAATGAATATTTCAGGAGGTCCAGGCAAAAGCTGGGGTTATTTTGGGGCCGGGATTTATGGGCTATTAGGGATAAGGAATGAGTCTGTGCTGAGGAGAGAAGACCCATTAATCCAGGCTGAAGGAGCACAAATGAGCAAGGGGAAATGGAGGAGGGTTTAATTATTGTGCCACATTACAGTATAATAAGCCAGGCCTCTGGCTGAGCACTTCTGTGCGGCTCTGGAGCTCTGCAGAATTGGGGCAGGCAAAGGGGTGCTTGTGGTTAATACCCCCCCCCCCCCATAGCTGTGCTGGGAGGGATGGGGGTCCCCTAGTTTTAGTCTCATAAGACCAGTATGAGACCAGTACAAGAAGTGCTGGGATGAGGTATGGAGGATGCACTGCATGTGAGGGGAGCTGCAGAGTGTGGGGATGGCTGGAAGGACCTGTGGGTCAGTGCCTGGTCCCAGGGGTGCCCCCCCCCGGCCCCCCCGGCTGGATCAGCCCCATAGACCCACCGTGCCCCATTAAGGCAATCCCATCTACGTTGTAACTGGAGGAGCTGGGCACTGGTGCAGGGTGAGTCAGTGCCATAGGCAGCCCTGGCCCGGGGAGCATCCCTGGCGGTTCTGTGCCCAGCATCATCCGGGTGACCTTGGGCTCTCTGTGTTCCCCCCTGCTCTCCCTGCTGCCTCTGCATCACCCAAGTGCCTCAGTTTCCCCAGGGACACTGGGGATGGTGGCCCTGGCTCACCCCTTGGCACCCTTAGGGAGCTTGCAGGGATGCAGCAGCCCTGGCTGGAGGCACACCGGGGGGGTACCCAGGGGCTGATTAACCCTCACTGGTTACAGCCTGCCCCATCCACTGCAGTGGGGAGGTCCTGGGGATGTAGGCACCCACCCAAGGATGCAGGGCAGGGACAGTCTGGACCACATCCCCCTCCGATGGGATGGATGAGGACCAGGTCTCCCTGCAGCATCCCTGCGGCAGATCAAGTCCCTTGGGGTGCCAAGGTCACACCACATTGGGGTGCCGGAGCTGCTCATTGCACCCCACGCCGGAGCAGTGTCCTCCTTCCCAGCTCCTGCCTCCCGCTGACGTCACCGCCGGAGCCAGGCGCTATTTTGGGATCTGCAAAGTCACTGGCGCAGTTATCCCGCTGGCAACGGGACCGCGGGGACCGCTGCGCTCCATCACCACCGAGCGCCGTGCCCGGGGCTGCGCGGCCACGGCCTGCGGGCACCGGGGTAACCGGCCCCGGCTGCAGATCCTGCTCCATCCATCCATCCATCCATCCATCCATCCATCCATCCATCCATCCATCCATCACAGCCGGCTCTCCCGTTAATTGCGTTTCGCTGCCCCACGTGTGCTGCTGAGCGCTGGCCAAAGCCGCCGCCTGCGTTTAGAGACAGGCAGGGAAGCAATTATCTGGCAGCGATGCGGGCAGCGTGCTTCCCATGGGATGGCACGGGCGAGGGGCTGGGAGCGGGGGTCCTGGGGACGCTGCCTTTGGGTTCATCCAGCCTGCATCATCCCGGATGCAGCCACTGGGGTGCCACCGGGTGCTCCCGGATGCGCAGCACCCATAGACCCGTTGTTCCTTGCCCCAGCGATGGGGATGTGCCATGTGCTGCTGTCATAGCAAAGGGACACAGGGCACAGCGCAAGCGGACAGGGGGTCCTGCTCTGAAAGTGCCTTTGTGCCTGGGGACATAGGGACAGTTAGAGGGGACAGCCCTCCTCCTTCCCCAGTGCTGGCTGCTTTCTCTCCCCCAGTAACCTCCAGGTCATGGCCAAAGGGGACATGCACAGAAATGCAGCAAGAAGCTAATGCTGGCAGACTTCAAACACCCCAAAAGAGGGGCTAAAAAATCCCTTTTCAAATCCCGACACTTTTCTATGTGACCCCAACATCTCTTTCAGTCCCATCCCTCAGGAAAACAACCCAAATCCTCATTCCCAGCGCCTGGAGAGGAGCCATAGCACAAATGAGTGCTCAGCTCCCCAAACCCTGAGGTTTTGGGCAAGGAGACCCGCGGGGCTTGATGCAGCCCGCGGGATGGGAGAAGCAGAGCAGAGACCCTCGTGTCTTCGCATCACTTTGAGCCCCAACTTCCCCTGGAAGGTGGGGGGGGGGGGGGGGGGCTCCCACCTGCACTGGGGCTGGAGCCGCTGGTCCTGCTGTGGGGATGCATGGGGCTGGGTGGGCACGGGGGTCCGGGGGATGGCTTTGGGATGAGAGGGGCCATGGGAAGGCAGTGTCAAAGTGGGGAGCGTGTGGTTCCCCCCCTTTCCCGGCGCTGGAGCAGGGGTCGGTGGGGCTGGGAGCAGCGAGACTGTGCTGAGTCACGCTGCAGAGCAGGACTGCAGCAAGCTGCCGCCCGCCTGCAATGGGGACGCTGTGACAGCCCCGGCCCTCCTGCCCGCCCCTCGCCTGCTCCAGGGGGCAGGATGCTGATGGGGAGGGTGATGCTCAGGATGGGGGGTCCGCAAGGTCTCGCTGTCTCACTGCTCCCAGCCTTTATTGCACCTCTGAAGCCCCTTTAATAGGGATGGGGCAGCTCAGGGGTGCCAGGGCAGGGGAGGAGGAGGACTGAGCTGTCCTTGGAGGATGTGTCCCTAGCCCCAGTGTCCCCCCATGTAGACACAACTGGGGGGGACAGCACAGCACAAGAAGGCACTTGGCACTGCTGGAACATAGCACTGGGTGTGTGTGTGTGTGTGGGGGGGTGCATTGACAAAGACCCCCATAGCTCCCACCCAGTGCCACCAATGGGGCTGAGCATCCCACATCCCCAACAACCGCCCTGCACAGGACAAAGGGTTGAGGCAGGTTCCTGCTGTAGAGGGAAACTGAGGCAGTGCCCATAGGATTGGCCCCACACGTTGCCACGTCCTGTACTCAGAGCCTGGGGCTGCCCCATCCCCGTCCCGCAGGGCACTGGTGACCACCGTGGGAGCTCGGAGCTGCTTCTGGAGGCACCGAGACAGGCAGGGCTTATTTTAGGTGCTCCATAAATGCTGTCTGGGCGGTATTTATATCAGCTCCTTAAATAAGAGCTGCCATCCCAGCCCGGTGCCTGCTTAATTATTAATGTCCTGCGGGGATGCGTGGTGCCCACCTTCCAGATGGGTTCATGGGGGGGGTTCTGCACCCCACGTCCCCACCAGCACCCACAGTGAGTGCTGACAATGTGGGCACTGCAGGGATAAGCATCCTGCATGGGAGCATCTTCCCATGGGAGAAAGGCTAAAGGGGGGGGTTCCACATGGAGCATGCTGTGGCATAGACACCACTGCAGCCCTCAGCACCATGGTGCTTGTGTGGGTATTAGGGATAAGGGGAGGGTGTTAGGGGTAAAGGGAGGGTGGGAGGCACTGGGTGCTGCCCTCACATCCCGTCTCGGTGGCTTGATGTGGTCGCAGGGATCATCATCCCTATGAGCCCAGCTGTGGTACCCTGAGGGTATAGGCAGCCACGCTTGGTGTCAGGGCTGGTGCTGAGCAGGAGGAGCTGGTGCAGCAGAATTAATCCAGGTTGGGAGGTGCTTTGAAAGCCAAATGAAAGGCCGAGGCTCGGCACAAAGCGCTGCAGCTCCACATACGGGGAGGAAGGAGGTTCCTCCTCAAAGCATGGTCCTCCTGGTGGGCTCATCCATCACTGCCCGCCCCAGAGGCAGCGTCCTGGCTCTGGGGTGCTTTGGGGAGGGTCCAAGCTCTCTCAATGGTTGTGGGGTCCTTCCCAATGTGTGGCAGGGGGAGGAGGTGCTGGGATGGAGCCTCACGGCAGGCTGGGGAGCGCTGCTGTGGGGCAGGGAGGGAGGGATGCCCTGGGCCTGCCCCTGGGATGCTTTCCTTGCTGAGGCCAGGTAGAAAAGGGTCCAGGGTGCTGAGGTGTTGGGATGCTGAGATGCTGGGACCAGGTACTCTGGTCCAGCATGAGTCAAACAGGGAGGACACAAGGGCACCGCTGTCCTGTGGGAAGGGGACACTGAAGCCAGATGATTCCTCAGCTTGTTCCCCACCAGCCAAAAGCCCAAACCCTGCACAAAGCGGGGACCCACGGCAGCAAGCGACGGGTGAGGAATCCTGGATCTGTTTTTGGAGCAGGCAGCAGCTAAGCTGAGTGAAAGAGAACTTCCTGCCTTCCCGCGCGGTGTCACAAGGCATTGACAAGGCGTAACGGGGAGGAAGGGATGGGAACGTGAAGAGAAGGACTCGTCTTCCAGGCTGTGGGAATTGACAAAGTGGCACATTCGAATGTGCCGGAGTATTTTTAATACCAGAGGTGGAATCAGGGTGATTGGGTTTTTCTGGGACATCTGCAGAACAGGCCCGCATCCTTGTGATTCCCAACCCAGCAGCGCCTGGGCTGTCACCGATGGGTGTCTGCAGGCACCAGCCAGAGGTGGGAGAAGGGCATTTAGTGATGGGCATCCATATGATACCTCCAGCTGCATGTGCTGCACATCCTAGGGGCCATTCACCACCTAAACTTCATCCCGTTGCTTCCCAGCCTGTAAATCAGGAGAATGAAGCCGAGTGAAGGGCACTGATTTACGACACTGGAGCCCCAAAAGGGGATGGATAAAGCGTGGATAGATATTAGAGCCATTCCTGAGAATTTACAGCATTAATGAACATCATGTTCTGGCCTGCAGTGGGGAGGGAAATCATCTGCCTTGTGGACTGTATTTATTGCTGTGGTGCTTTGACAGGAATAAATCAGGATTTGCTCAGTCTGGGGCAAATAAATAGTGACTGTAAATTTGGACCAGTTGGGAACGTGCTGTATTGATGCAAACTCCCAGGTTTGTATGGAAAAGCAATGGCTTTTTATTAGGAAAGTTGGTATATTTGGAGAAACCAGAGGAGCTTCCAGGTGCACATCCACTTCTTCAGGTCCTGGCTCGCGTTAGACATTGTCCATGAGAATCCAGGAATTGTACCCATCTATCCAATCCAAACATAGCAGCATCACTCCAAAGGTGTCTGGGATGAGCAGGCAGCTCCACGCTGGTCCATACGCAGAAGCCATAGAATCGTGGACTCATGGAATGGTTTGTGTTGGAGGGACCATAAAGCTCATCCAGTTCCAATCTCCCCTCTGGCAGGTTAAAGCCATTCCCCTTGGCCTGGCCCTACAGGACCTTGTCCAAAGCCCCTCTCCCAAGTTCCTGTAGGACAGATTCAATAACCCTGCTTGGCTTGGGCGATGCCCCACAACATCTCTGGATACCTCCATGTTATTGATAAGAAATGGTAGCAAACAGCTGAAAAAACAGTTTGAGACCCACAACTCCTTTGCATTCTTCCCTTTGGAACTCAAATTCTCCCTCCAAAGCCGGCGTCACACAGGGAACAGCACAAGCCCCACTGCTGAGCTCTCTGAGACGATGCTGGGCCTCCTCAGGAGGATGAATGTGCCATTATCAGCAGAGAGGCATAAACTGCCCTTGTCCACAGGCACGCTCCTGGGATTGCTGCGGTGGTAAACAGAAGCCGGGCACAAAGGCTGGTCTCACACCAGGCCCGCCTGCGCTGCGGGGCTTGAGGCTGGGGATGTGAGCAAGGAGACAGCGGTTGGCTCTAGAGAGGAAATGGAGAGGGTCTGGGCTCTAGTTTCATTTAGCAGGCAGTTCTGCTGCCCTCAGAAGCTGTAAACAAAGGAGTATTTTGTGTTAAACCAACCCATTCAACCCCATTCTCTGCCACTTATAAAGCGGCGCTAAAACCACAATAAAGAGGGGGATCTCACCCCAAAACGATGCTGCTTAATAAAGCATCACCATTGGAATTCCCAAACCAGTTTTTCCCCAAACACATGGGTGAGACCATGGCCACGGGCAGAACAGCCAGCGCAGGCTCTGGCCATGGGGTTGCTCTATGGAAACCGGCACATCCCAATGCCACTGAGGTTTCCTGCGGGGATTCGGGATGGGGATCACAGGCGGGATGGCTGTGTCCTCCAAGGTCATCCTCACACCTCCCAGAGCACCTGCATGGGGACAGCGGCACCAGGGTGTGCGAGAGGGAGGACTGTGCTTGCCCATGCACAGCCATGCATCAGCATTGCCGGGCTCCCTCCAACCGGGATAATGCATTTCCACTGGGATCATTAAGCCCCTCGCCTTCCTCCCAGCATCCTCTCAGCACTGCTTTACCCACAGGCTTTTCCGAACGGGGTTTCTTATGGCACAGCTCCTATTTCACGTGTTACTGATGAGGAGCGCGCCACGCTCCCAGCCTGCCCACCCGCCCGCGTTGCTCTGCAGTGGGTCGGATGCGGAGCCCCACTGAGCCCCAGCGCATGGGGAAGGGGACAGAGGGACCACGCTCTGCGCCAGCCTGGCCCAGCACCACCACGGGGCCTGTCCCCGGGTGCCTGCGCTCAGTGGGTCCGGCCCCGCGTGCCCGGTGTGGGTCCCGCCGAGCGCAGCCCCCCCCGGGGACCCCCCTGCTCCCATCCCCGTCCCCGCGGCCGCTCCCGGTGAATCAGCACCAGCGGCCGGCGGGACCCCGCGGGGCGGGGTTAGCGAGCCTGAGGGGGGCGTGGCCTGAGGGGGGCGGGAGCGGCGGCAGCGCGCGGGGCACGACGGGAGTCGTAGTCCGTAACCCGGGTCTCCCCCGTTCCCAGTCACCCTCCGAGGACTCCATCTCCCGTCGTGCCCCGCGCGGGGGAGGGGGGGCGGTGGAGGGGCAGGGGCGGGGCCCGGGGGGCGGGGCCGGGCGCAGGGGGGGGGGGTTGTGGTGGCCCGCGGCGCGCGCACAGCACCGGGTGCAGCCGCCGCCGCCTCAGCCGCAGCAGCGCCAGGAGCCGCCGCCCGCCCTCCTCCTCCTCCTCCTCCCGTTACCGCCCTTCCTCATCCTTCCTCCTCCTTCCTCCTCCTCCTCCTCCCGGAGCCCGCAGCCTCCTCGCCCTACCCCCGGCCCCGCGAAGATGGTGGACCGCGAGCAGCTGGTGCAGAAGGCCCGGCTGGCCGAGCAAGCCGAGCGGTACGACGACATGGCGGCCGCCATGAAGAACGTGAGTGCCGTCCCGCGGCCCGGGTCTGCCCCTCCCGCTCCCCGCTCCCCTCCCTTGGTGCGGGTTCGTGCTCCCCTCGCCCTCCCCGTGCTGCCCCCCGCGGTGGGCGCAGGGCTCGGACATGGGGCGCGGGCCCCATCGCCGTCCCTCCGTGCGTGCTCCGGTCCTTGTGCTGCCCCCGGTACCGGTTGCCCTTTGCGTTTCCCTGCGCAGGGACGCGTTGTTCTCCCCAGGTCTCCATCCTCTGCCCTGGAGCCCCCCACGCATCCTCTGCCCTGCTCTAGAGTCCCCTCCCCAGCCCCGCACCTCCTTTCCCTTGCCCTGCAGCCCCACACGCAAGCTCTCCCCTGCCCTAGAGCCCCCATGCATTGCCTCTTGTGCCGCCCCACATCCTCTCCTCTGCCTTTCCGTCCCCCTGTGCTCTCCCCTGCCTTAGAGCCTCCTCCCTGCCCCACACATCATCCCTTTACCCCATCCCTTCTCTCACCCCACACTAGGCCCCCCTCCGTGCCTCCCGCATCCCCTGTGTGCTCCCATCCCCACTGCTGCTCCCTGCCCTGTGCCAGCACGGGGGGCACAGGCTGCAGCGTCCCCCAAGCGGTCACTTGGGGGGCTGCCAAGCCCAATGGGGCAAGGTTGTGGGGTGGGGAATAGGGAAGGGGGGGTGTTGCATGCACACCTCTTCCCCACGGCCCAGCTACCTCCCCGTGGCTCCCGTGCATCCCTTCCCGTGCGCGGTCGGTGAGGCTGGGGTGTGCTCGTGGCCCCAGAGATCGGGAGCCCTTTCGCTGTCAAAGCTCTTTATTTTTACTGCACTTGGTTGGAGATTTATGAATTGAGTCATGTTGTATTCATTTCACGCTCTTAAAATAAAGACTCTGCGTATAGCGGGCTGATCTGATTTGTGACACTGAACGGCTCCCCTTCAATCCTGACATTTTGACAATATAAGAAGGGAGGAAAAAGAAAAGCCCCGTATCTCTGATCTGATCTTGCAAACAAAGCAATCGTGGGAGGCAGGATCAAGTCATTCCAGAAGATTCTGCATTTGTCATATTGCAGAGAGGCTAGACTGGGTGGAGGGAGGGAGGGGGTGCTTTAAAGGGGAAAACTGTGCTTTATGTTTGTCTTCTTAGTCAGGTCTGAACCTTTGCGAGGAGCTGGGGTGTCCTCCCTGCCTGATGGGGAGGGAATGCTGATCTAGGAATGTCGCAGTCTGCCGTGGGTGCAGCTCTGTTTGCCCATATTGCACCATTTTGTCAATAACCTTGCATTGATCAAAGCAGACAAAACTGTCACAGCCTGAGCACGGGGAGGGAGGAGATGGCTTATCCAGGAATGAAATATGGATAATGGGAAAATGATATTACCATATTAAACCAGCCGGGGCTATTCCTTTGCTGCGCTATGGCTTTTATACTGTTTTCTGATAACGGCATCTGTTCGTTTCCAAGCAAAGCCTGCTGTGTGAGCACATCCTACAGCTCATTTCCTACGGATAATACAGCCGCTATGACAAAGCCAACAGGGATATGCCTGGGATGCACAGCCCTGGTGCGGTATTCCCGCCGGGCAATGTCCCTAGCCTGCTGGGTGTTTAAACCGGAGGTGGTGTTGGAGATGATCTCTGTGTTTTATTCCCTTTTAGCCCTGGTGAAGCAGTACCCGAGGCTCAACGCCGCTTATGGGTCTCCGTAAGGAAGCGATTCCCAGCGGGACAGCTCCCGCCACCACGGCAAACAAAAGGCAGAGCTTTTGTTCTCCCTTGCTGCTCCGTGCTGCCCGAAGCCGGGCACGGGCGGCGGTGCCGGGCACGTCAGCCCCGGTCCTCCCTGTCCCTGTCCCCAGCTCCGCTGGTGCGGGAGGCTGATGACCTCGCACTCATTTCCGTAGCAACGCCTAGTGATGTCATATGCCATGGTCCAAGCTGCAATGCACCCAGGTGGTAGCAGAGAGCATGCGGGCTGCGTCTAGAGAAGGTGATGCAGAAGCATCCCCTGGCTCTTGGCCGGTTTGTCTCCCACCCTCTAAAGCTGCCTGCTTCCTGAGCACCGTGCTGGGGAATGCCCCACGGCTTTCCCTTAAGCCTGCGGGGGTTGTGATGGGTGTAAAGGAGGTTCATTCCCCTGCAGTTTGAGCGTTTTGGTGGTGACATGGCATTGTTCTGCCAGCCTCAGCCCTGCCTGCTCAGAGGCTGTGCTTGGCTATAGTAGTGGTTTGAAATGGAAATGGTGTACTGGGCCCCTTTCTGGCTGCTGATTCATCTGCTGATGCTTGCCACAGTGGTGTACAGGATCCCAATAGTCTCTTCCAAATAATATCATATATATAGTAAGTTCTGGCTCCTTCCTTCCAGCAAATGCTTTGTGCCAGTGCCCCTGGTTGGTGCATGCGGTTGCATTGCTGCTGCAGGAGTGGGGCTGGTCCTTCAGCCCCCAGATGTGACAAATTCACTGGGGAATGTCAGTAAAACACAGCAGATGGTCCCCTTGCCTACCAGCAGGAGCAGGAGGTGATGCCGCACCAGGGAAGGATGCGGGGCTTAGCCCATTGCTCCAGGGTATGGCTGCATGATGTTGGTCATGTCCCTTGTCACAGTCTGGGGGTACAGTCAGCCTTACCATGCATTGGAGAGCAGGAATGCACCTCGCTGGTCAGTGGGGAGGTGTTGCCTTGGGCTTGCCAGCCCACTTGATGCTGTGCCCAAGCAGCACCAGCAGTCTCCTTACCAACTCATTGGTATTTTGCTGCCTGCAGTGCTTATGGTTGTCTGGTCCAGCTTCATGAGGAGTTTTCTGTCCAGCCCAGCACCAGGGCTGTGGATCGATATCCATTAGCTGGGGAGCAGTGATGTTGCTGGAGGCTTTTTCGCCCTGCCTGGGGAGCAGAGCACGTGTCTCCCTGTAGACCGCTGGGGTAAGAGAGGATGTGCAGGAGAACAAGCCAATTGCAGTAACTCACCTAAAAAGGCTGGGGGGAGGATTATTATTGCCCCTATGCATCATGAAGGTATGGGACCACATGGCAGAGTCCTTGAACCCATTGAAGGTCTGCTGCGTGTGGAACATGTGGCTGCTTGACTTTGGGGACCATGGGCTGTGGTGGGTTGATTTGGGGTGAGGGTTGGAGCTGTTGAAAGGCAGATGGCTGCTGCCCAAGCATTAGACCCAACTGGGTCTTGGTGCAGTAAATGGCAGTTGTGGGTGGAGGAAAAGAGCAAATGTGGGTAACCACAGGCCTTCCCTGGCACTGTGCTCCTGCCATGGTGCTCACCAGCCTGGCAGGCTATCACCCACCACATCCAGTGACCAGGTTAGCACAGATAGCAGGGCTTCACACACACACACAGGCTTGGGAAGAGCAGGAGTAACACAAATCCCTCCTATCTGCAGGTCCCCAGGGGAGCGGGGCAGGGATGATTAGCTGTTTTCTGCTCTGCACTGTAGACAAGACAAAGGGTGAGGTGGGAAGGCTTCTCCAGGAGGAGTGCTGGGCAGGCCATCTGTGATGGTAGGGAGGGAGCAAGGAATGTAGTAGCACTTCCCAGGGAGGCTGGGGAAGGCTCTGCAGAAACCATTTCCAGTGCTGAAGTGGAGGGGGTCTGTCGGCATCTAATGACTACATCGATGCTCTTGCTGCCACCCCCTGTGCAGGCAAGATGCTGCTGAGGCTCATGGTGCCTCCTGGACCACTACAGCATATGGCTGCGTGCTTCCCAGCTTGTTCTTACTCACAGAGGATCAGGCATAGAGAAGTCCTCTTGCCCGTTAGCAACGAGGGCTTGTTCAGACCTGAGTGATGGGGTGGTTCTTGGGCAGTGTTAATCCAAAAGCAGAGAGCAGGGCTTCCTTCCCGGAGGCCCACAGGGTCAGGGCAGGGTGGCTGCTGTCCCGCTGTGCTTCCAACCTCCTAATGGTTCTTGGTGTGGGTTATCTCTGTGTAAAGCACTCTCAGGACCTTGTAGTAGTAGGCTGAGTTGTTGCACATCAGCACCCAAACCATGGGCAGGTAGCGACATGCCCTGTACTCGAGTGCAGTGGACACTGAACACAGGAACTGTGTTAACTGGTGAGACTTCAGCACCTCGAGCTCTTAGAAACTCCCCATTGAGCTCCTGGTAAGTCTTTATGTGCTTTAGGAAAAGCCACTTGTGAGGCCATGCTGGGTTTTTCTGTTGACCAGGCGTAGCAGCCAGGCTTGGGTTTGGTTGGAAATAGGTCTTTGAATTGAACAAAGATGATACTGGGACTGTGACAGAGAATTGAACACTCTGCAGGTGTCTGGGGTACAGGGAAACAGTCAAGCTCTTGGACAAGGAAGGGCTCTCCAGGAGCTCCTGCATGTTTTGGGCTTAGCCAGATCTTTCGGATGGAGCCTGGCCCTGAAAGTGCCAAAAGGTTGGTGGGGATTGTGTTGATCTGCTGTTTGTGGTTGGAGATGGCTGGCTCCAGGAGTCTCATTGGGTTTCTAGTATTTGTTCTTTTGTTTGAGGCTTTTTGCAGTTGGTCTCTTTTGAGCACCAGGTAAGCTTGTGATGTGTATGGACAAACCCTGCCTGCCCAAGCTTTGTTCACCAGCTGATCCCAAAGGAGCTCTCTAGAATAGACTCTTTGGGCGCTGGTGCTGTGAGCCTGGGCTTGCTCGAAGCTACAGGAACAGCAGTTTAAGGGCAGTCACAGAACCTCAGCTCCAGAAGGGTTTTCTGAACTGAAACCCGCACCCCTGGAGCACATGCGCTGAGACTTCACTGCACCACTCCATAGCAGGGTTATCACATGCTTGGGTGTAGCACAGTTAGGACTGAGATGAAGAAGGAGGTCAGTGTGCACAGGATGGTGCATAGATGGAGGATCAGCAGGCTGCTTTTCTGCCTCCCACTGAAATACTCCTATGGGATGGTCTGTGCCATTCAGGGTGGGATTAAGCTGTGCTGATGAAAGGCAAAATGAGCTTGATAGGAGCTTTGTAAGCCTTTGTTGTCAGAGGCCTCTGGTATTGGCCTACTGGTGAGCAGTCTTCACCTTGGATACAGTCTTCCATCTTGAATCTCTAAGGAGTTTGTGCTCCCTTGGGTTCAGTAGCTGCTCTGGGGCAAGCTCATCTGGGTGCTGTAGAACTGCCCTTCTGGGTAGGGTGAAGCCTTGAGCGTGCACATCTTCATGCCAGGAGGCATCAGAAAAGATGAGGTATGCTTGGCACATTTATCACTTTGATTGATGCGTATCTGTAGCTAGGAATTGATCCACTCCCTGTGACTCTTGAGGATACAAGAATAAATGTATCTTTAAGGCGTAGGTGATGGAGCAGAGGCTGGGTGGTAGCCATGACTTCGCATCATGGAGGAACCTCCATGGATGGTGATGCATCTGGCAGGGTGTAATACATGAACTCTACAACCGAACTCTTTTGTGCAGCTTCATGCTAGGTAAACCATGTGCAAATGGTTGCATAGGAAGTTGTGTGCAGGAGCACATATTCCAAGCTTTTGTGTGTCCAGCTGCCAGTATTGAGTAGCATGTTGGGAGCTCGATACCAGCCTGGCAGGGAAGAGCAAAAAGGACTGTTGGATCAGTTCACACTAGAGCTAGGTGCTTGGCGCATCCCAGCCAGACACCAGGGTGTTCAGAGGTGGATACAGAGGAGGAGCAGGTTGGAAAATGCCTATGGTCTGGCCTGAGGGAGCCTTTCCTCAGTAGGGTTGGTGTTTCAGGCATAGGATCTGCAGATCTGAAGCTGCCCTCTCCTTTTCTGCCCACTTCTACCTCCTGACCTGTGGCTGCCAGTGAAACGTGAATGTGTACTGGAATAACTGTGGTGCAAGGCCCAGAGAAACAGGATTTGCCTGGCTCCCCAAGCAGTTCTCCATCGCCCATCTTGATAGGACGCAGGCATCATCTTCCACTTCACTGTGGCAAACCTGTGATGCAGGGCTCGGGTTGTCTTTGGTTGATATTTCCAGGCTTTCTTCAACACCTCAGTGCTCCACAACTCAAGGTAGCTTTTTCCAAAGCTAATGCTGTTACAAGTGGTTTTGGTCTAACTGGCTTGGAGCCACACCTCAGCCCTTCTTTCCTTTTGCTTCCAGGCCTTTGTTATTTCTGCCTGGAAGGCTGAAAGCCTTCACCAACCTCTAGTTCTTCACTAGAAAGGTAACATAGCTTGTCCTCTTAGATTCACATGTCTGCAGACAACTGGCAACGTGATGTCTGGAAACCAGAAAGATAATGAAAACAGGAGCAAGTATTTAGTCAGTTTGGTTCTGCAAGCAGTGGTCACCACTGGGAAGTGACAGCTTGGAAACCTATTTTAGCATTTGCTGAAACAAAGGGGAAGTAGCTGTGGATTTGTCTCTGAGCTGGTGAAGATAGGCTGGGTTTGTGTTTCCACCTCTGAAGCCTTTGGCTTGCCTTCAGGATGCTGTTGAGATAAATGGCCATGGACGGTTTCACACTGGTGGTAGTCAGATAAAACGCTCTGCCTGTGCAGCTTTAGGTCTTTGCAGATGGGGGGAGCTCATCTTCACCCATGGGCACAAGATGGCTTTGTGGGAGCCCACCTCATGGCTTGCACAGTGTTTACACATGGGTGGTGGAGGACCCTGCAAGATGAGTGAGGCTGTGAGGGGAGCATGGAAGTGCTCTCCCATGTAGGATATAGCACTGCTGAGGTTCCTCCTGGTCTCTGCTTCTGCCTTTTCCCACCTTGTCCCTACAAAGCAGAGCAGCCTTTAGTAGCTGTGGAGGACTTCACACATCTGCACTTGGTCTGGAGTGAGCAGGAAAGGGGAAGGATATAGACCCACAACCAGCTGGCTGTGGGGTTTGTGTAACTTGGTGCTGTGCCATCTCCTCAGCTGGGCATAGCCAGTGCTGTCACAGCCAGCTTTCTCCTGTCTGTCCCTCTTGGCTGCTTCATCTAATGAGCAAAATCCCTCTTCCCATCCTAAAATGAAGGAAAACAGTGACAAAAGGACTTCCATTCTGCTCTTTATTCCTTTGAAGTAAGAAGCTTGTCTCCTTTCTCCAGAGCCTGGATGTCAAGGTGCTGGATTCCCACCCATGGCTCCGGTGGGGAGCCTGTCTCGGGCAGGAGCTCAGCAGCAGGATGGCTTTGTCCAGCTTCTCCTAGTGCACAATGACAGCAAGCCTGAGCTGCTGCAGCATTCCAGCCCCTCCAGTGGGCCAGAGCTGCTGGAGCACAAGGGTTGGGGCTCTCCCAGGAGGCTCACGCTGGCTGTTTGCTTGGTGGGGGCTGGAAATGCCCAGAAATGGTAAATTCTGGAAAGCAGAGCTGAAATGATGAGGCAGCAATCCTCGGGCTGCAGGAAACACTGATGAGGCTGACTCTCCAAAGCGGTGCCTTTGTGTAGCTGCTGAAACAAAAGCCTTTGTCTGCCTGTTTAAATGCAAACTTCCCCCCAGCCTCAGGTTTTTCTGCTAACCCGGTTTTAGTCACATCTCAGGAATAACCCAGTCACAACCCAGGAATAACACAATAAGGTGTTAAACAAACCTGATTTGGGGCACAAAACTAGTGATCTAGTGACCAGGGGCAGTGCATTAGTTAACAGCAGGAGGAGAGTAACTAGAGAACATGTCACTGATGATGGCATGAGATTCCCTTAAAGCGATCCCCAGCTTAAGGATTAGAGTACTTAATGTTTTTCTTCCCTAAAGGAGATGTTGGAATTGAGTCAGTCTATGGGTGTTTAAGGCAGCTGCACTTGGACGAACCCAAGTCTGCAGAGGCTCAAAGTACAAACCGTTCCTTAATTGTTTGCAAATTCCCTCTGATCTTACTGGATGGGCTGGCTTGCTTGGGATGCATCTTTGCTTACGTACCGGGCAGAGCTGCTTGGCGTGTCAGCGTGCTTCTGACTCCTCTCTAAGATGGTTACAGCCAGGCTCTAGAAAACAACAGCGACAAGCCTCAGCCTCAAACAAGGCTGCTGATGGACGTGTTGTTTGGACAGTCATGGTGCTCCGCAGCATGGAGTTTATTAATAGTAGTCAGGAGAAGCTGTTGCTGTGCTCTGTGCTAACAGATAGGCTCGTAGGAGAGCTGTGCTTGTGAAAGACTAATGCTTAGTATTCAGCAGTGATTGAGAACTTGGGGGGGGATTAACAGCCTTTGATTTACCCCCAGCTGAGGAAGGCACCCCAGCTTTGCCTTTATGCTGTTGGGCTTTGTTACGTGGGATGAATATTTCATTACCTTGAAGTTGGGAGCTTGGCTCTTTGTGTTTGGTGCTGTCAAGACATCTGTGCTTGTGGGGCTCTGTCACCTGTGATGCTCTGAGATTAAATCTATGGTACTTAGTCCCTTAGGCTTCAAAAGAGGGCTGGGAGGAGGCAGCTGGAGCCAGGAGAGGGTGTTTAAACCCACAGTCAAATCTAGAACAGTAAAGTGACCCTCTTGCAATTTAATATTGGCTGCAGTGTTCCAGAAAGCTGCCAGAGCAAAAACGTTCTGTTCTGCACGTTCAGTGAAGAAATGAGATAAAATTGCCTTTGCTACAGGTGTGTAAGATCAAGCCTGAAATCCCTGAAGCAGTGGGAGGGTAAAGTACATCTGGAGGGATAATCGCCTTCCTCACTGATGCAGAAATGAAGCCTATGGTGGAGCTTGTGTGCTGCAGTCCACCTGGGTGTTCTGCAAAGCCTCTTGTTTAATGTGGTGAAACACAGGAGCTGCTGGTTCTGCAGAGCAAAAGATCTTGGGGTGTTTGAATATTTCAGATGTGCACCAAGCCCAAAGCCTTTGGGGTGATGGCACGAAGCAGTTAAACTGATGGGCTGGCTGCAGGGAGTTGTTTGCATGGTTGCAGCTTCTCCCATTTCATCCTGCTGGAGCACGGCTGTGCCGTGCAGGAGGAAGCCGTGCAAGCAGCCAAGAAGTGCCCAGTTCATCCTGTTCCAGCAGAGCTGGGAGCAGGCTCGCTCAGCAGCCAGAACTTGCTCTCAGCCTTTCCCAAGGTGTCCTGCCCATGGCACATCATCTCTCCTCTCCCTGCTTGGCTCGAGTGAATAGAGGTTGTGGGTACAGCGTCAGTTTTTGAGCTCCTGATTAAGGACAAGCCCTGGCACTTGAAGCTCCGGGGAGGATTTGATGATCTGGTGGCAGGTACTTCCCACCTGGCAGCAGGGCTGGAGGTGAGCAGGAAAGCACTAGCATCTGAGCCAGATTAGCATGCTGAGAAGCTGTGAGGTAAGTCTTTAAGCAGCTCATGCTCCCAGCAGCACTGAATACCCTCCTCACAAAACACTTGGTCCATTTAGCTAGTATGTCCCTGAAGTCTGTCTAGTTTGGCTTTGTTTTGCCATAAATCGGAGGGGAAACAAATAGCATTCCCCTGTGTTGACCAAGAAATGGCCAGTGGGCTTGCCATGGATGTCTGCTTCAGTTAAAAAAGCCTGGGAGTGGATGGAGTTTCCTGAAGAAGAATGATGCTTGAATGGAAAAGACCCCTGAGTCTCTAAAACATGTGCAGAAATCTTTTAAAGGAGGAGCTGCGGTTATTCTCCAAGAGCTTTTCAGCTTGCACATGGAGACGTGTCGTGCAGCCCAGAAAAGCCTATAGCTTTCTCCTTTCCAAAGGATCTCCTGTGAGTTCCTCAAGCTTGTGGTGTGCTGCAGGGGCACATCTGAGCTCCCATGGCAGGGGCATGCTGTGGCACTGGTCTTCCATGTGCTTTGCAGGAAAGGCATGGAAGGGAACAGACTGGATGAGGCAGGAGATCTCCCCAAGCTGTGGAGAAGGGTGGTGATCTCAGGCTGCTCTAAGGTGCTTGCAGAAACGCAAAAGTAGGCAGATGAAGCTTGCCAGCCTTGGGCTGGGAATAGCTTGGCATCCCTTCTGTTGCTTTGTAGTTAGGAGGCAAAGGGGTTGGTATCCCATCTGCTGGAGATGGTGTGACGAGCCCTGAGTGACAGTCCTCTTAAATGCTAGGACTGATGTGTTTTGAGTTGCTGCTCTCTCCATCTGGTGGCAGGAAGGCAACAGAGATGGCTGCTTTATTCCCAAGAGCTTTTCCTAGGTAGTGGCAGCAAGATAGTGAAACAGGTTTTCATCTTGTTCAATAGCAAGGCTAAGGAGAATCAGGGTGGTAATAAGGCAGACAAGAACAGCCTGGGCATATTTCCTTAATGGCTCAAAAAGCAGACACTAGCCATAGGAGCAGCTAAAAGACACTGCAGTGCTAATTGAGGAGTAGTTTGTAGCTCTGCACTGATGCACTTGAAGAGCATACATGGTGCCCAAGCTGGGACTGTTCCTTCCAGCTGGTTATGTGATGTGTCTGGGTTCACCCTCTGTCAGCTTAACAGCCGTGGCAGATTGCAAGGGCTAGGAACATGCCTGGAAGCCACGTATGGAAGGCAGGAGGATGTTCCCTTGTGCTGGCCTTATCTCCAGAGCTGCAGCAGAAGGTGGTGAGGCAAATCACTGGCACCCAGGTGCTCTGCAGCAGAAAAGGCTTGAGCCGTTAGACCTAATGCTGAGGCTGCAGCACTGCAGATAAGGGCTGGTACATGCAGTGTACCAGAGGCAGAATAGAGCTCAGCACTCTGCCATTGTCACTGGCTTTCTTGCCTTGGCTCCCTTACAACCTTTTACATGCAGGAATGCCCCAAGCAGTTGAAACTTGCTCCTTCTCTAGCTGAAATCCAGCAGAGCCAGACTGAAGAGGAGCAGATGTGCCAGCTCCAAGGACTGATCAAACCTGTGTGTAGCACAATGGAATTCAATTTGGTTTAAGTAGCTCTTAAGCTACAGAGGCCAATGGCATGAATGAGCTCTTGGTTTTCACGTCTCCATCACAATCTGAAGACTTTGTCTTGGGTGGTTCAAAGTCAAACAATAAAGGCTCCAGAGTGGGATGAAAGCCTCTGTTAGCAGTAGGAGCATGCAGAAATCCTCATCAGTGTCTGGAGTGCTTAAGTAGCCTTGGAGATGCTATAAGCAATTAACAATCTTTGCAGACACTGGTCCTTGATGTACTCAGAGCAATTTAAAATGTAATGGCAGACCCATCCCAAGTGCCTTCAAACTGCTTTCCTGCAATGACTGCTGGCCCCAACACCTTAAAAAGTGGGAACTAGCATAGAGTTATTCATACTGAAACAGTCAAATGAGACAGCAATGGGGAACTAACTTCTGCCCAGAGCCTGCTTGTGCTTTTCTGGTCCTGTCTGAGATGAGAAGAAGGGCTTGACCTGCAGCTGAAAATCATCTTGGCCACACTGAGATCAGCCACGAGGAGAGAGGACAGTGGAAGGAGTCAGTAAGGGGAGAAGGTAGCGGTGGTGTTACTTCCACTTTGGGAGGATGACGTGGGGGAGAAGGCAGGGGGAGGAATAGACCCAAACCAGTGCAATCTGCTGAGATTTTAGATTTAGGTCTGGTTTAACACACGCCTACTTTGTGCCAAAGTAGGACAGTGCTGAAGAACAGCATCTTTCCTGCTGCGATGGTGTCGTAGGGCAGCTCGCTCTGGGGCGCACAAAGGAGAAGCTGTTCTTGCCTGGGTTGTGCAACATCTCACCATGACTGTAACGAAGCCACTGGGTCTGGTGAACGTTTAATGTGCTTGGGGGCAGGCATTTCTTCAGAAGCTGAATGCAGAGTGAGATGGGGGTGATAAAACAGGCAGTGCCTCTGGTGTATCACTTCCAAAATGACCCTCAGGCTGCTGAAGGGAGTGCTTGCAGGGGGTGATGGGGTCCCACCACGGGACAATGGCTAAAGATAGGTTGAAGCTGGTGTGGCTGCAGGTAGTCGTGAACGTTATCAGTTGCTTGAGCCTGAAGGGGTTGTGTGCTGGTTGCTCCCCTTGCTAGTGGCTTCAGAGCAGCTAAGAATGGCAGTGGTGGGATTTCTGGGCAGAAAGTTGTTTCAAAAGCATATTTGCTTTCAAAAAGAAGAATGAAATGGGAAAGGGGACCTTTAGACCAGGCCTCAGGGTCACTTCCAAGCAAGGGTTTCTGCGGGGAGATAACATTCTGAATTACATGGTGCAGAGCTGTAGATAGAACAGAGGAAACGCAAGTGCCAAGGAGGAGACAGCTGTTGTGTATCCTGGTGGAAGAGGAGCTCTGATACTCAACAGCTATTCTCCCTGGGCAGCTGGAGGTTCTCATGGTTGTCTCTCTCCTTTGTAGATGCCTCGTGTCTTCAGGGACTCAGGCAATCGGAAAAGCAGAAGTGTTGAGGCATAGAACGTGGATTAAACTGTCAAATGTTGATGGCATTCCTCAGGGAAGAAGCTGTGGGTATGCTCAGCTTGCTCAGCTGTATGCTTTAAGATAAGACATCAAAGCTAGGTAGGAGCCATAAATGGGTGGGCACTTAGTTATAAAACCAGGTGAAACGTGTATGAGGATAAACAGCTAAATCAAAATCTTCCTTTGCAGCTACTGTAGGGTCCTCAAAAATGGTTATTTCATGGTGTATGCAGAAATTACTTCAGACTTATGGGTGCAAGGTGAAGAGTGGACTGTAAGAGTCCTGGAGTAAGCCCTGTAAGCAAACTAACCTGCCACTGCCTGGGAGCAAACCTCCCTGTAGGTCTCAAAGCCTGCTCATTAGGATGCTTCTGGAAAGAAGGTGCAGTGGGACCAACCTTTGGGCTTTGGAGTGCATGGACCTTGCCATGAGGGGCAGGTTTGTTGCAGCTTCTCACCCAAGGCTGAGCCTTGCCCTGGCTGCGGTGTGACACTTGGGCATGCCAGGAGCGTGCCAGGTTTTGGGCAGAGTGCTGAGTCAGAGCTCACTGCTGCAGCAGGGACATCAGGAGAGCCTCTGAAGAGCTTTGCTGCAAGTCAGAGGCTTTGCTTTGTACAGACCTCTGCGCTCTTGAGCAGGAGAAACCCTCAACTTCCAGTAGTTCTTGTCCAATGGGAGCTGTTGGACTGCCTCTATGGCTTTAGGGCACTTGAGTCTTGGTGGTGCAGACACTGCACCCTCAGAGGCCGCAGGAACCGGTGAGAGTGGAACTTGGTAGCATCCTCAAGCTTGGTGATGGAGCGTGTCTCCAAGCCAAAGCCTGTCAATGTAGGCTGCTCCATGGCAAGGTGTCCTTTCCCTTAGGCAGGGCTTCTGCATGCAGCTCTGGCACGTGTGTCATGTGTGGTGACAGGGCACAGGGGAAGCTCTTGCAAGTAAGATCATTACCTACAGACTAGCAGGGAAATGAGAAGCACCATGGCTGACATCTCCTGCTGCTCTGCGTTGATAAAGAGCCACTCTTGTGGCTGGGCTTGCCTGGGGGGAGAAGCAGAAAGGAAGATGAAAAAGGTCTATTTCCTTCTTATTTTTCCCTTCAGAATAGCTAAAGACTTGCATCCATCAAGCTTCCAGCTGTGTGAGTGTGTGGGCTAGCTCTTAGTGCTTGGCTGTTCATGCCACATGCAAGGCTTGATTCCATTTCAGCCACATGCATCTCCTGCCCCGATGTGCAGGGGTATGAGGGTGAAATGAGACTTGACAGTTACTGAGGTTCGTGGTGCTCAGTAACTAGTAGTTACTGGTGTTAGTTCTGCTTTCCTCTGCTGTCAACCAGGGAAGTAAAGCTCCCAACTGACTGAGCTTCCCAGAGAGCAGTGAGACTTCCAGGCAGAGCCTGCCAAACTCAATGCCAAACTGAGGCTTTGCTTTGGATATTTGGTCTTTAGCTCCATGTAACAGCGCTGAGAATGGCATTAGGTGACTTGATGCTTCCAGGCTTGGTCTATACGTGAGGGTGCTGCCCTTCCAGGGTCTGAGTCAAGAAGGGGGAATGTTCTGCTAATGTTAATCTGGATGCTGGAAACAAACATGAGCAGAAATTCCCCAAAAGGGCTTGTAATGAGAGCACTGCAACCTAATCCAGGCCTGATGCAGGATATTGCCTTATTGATGTCGCACCACGGGCGTTCAATGCAATGCTGTAAATCGAGTATATCAGAGCTTGCTGGTTAGCCTCTGGCTTGATTGAACTCGCTTTGTGGTGGTATCCTGCAGTGTTAAGGATAAAGCAGCATTTGGTTGGCCAGCACAGGCTTGCAGTGAAGGCACAGACCCCATCCGCTTGGTGAGTTGCTGCAGTGGTTTCTGGATGGTTTTCTGCTGGAGACAGTCACCCATACGGAGCTGATGGCAAAAGCAACATGGCAGGGACTGCAGTTCCATGCTGGAGTACAGAGTGTGGCCATGGCACAAGACACCGGTGCAGGCTTCAGCAGGCAAGTGGGCAGCAGCATCTGCAATGTGGCAGGCAGGTTCTGGGTTGATGGCAGTTCTCAAAGGCAGCTTCACCTGGGTACATCTTTTCCACCTTCCAGTGAGTCTCCGATGAAAGCAGCTAAGCATACCCTTGCTGTCTGTTACCTGGTGTCCTGGGCATCTTGCATTTCTTCCTGCTGGGAGTGCAAGTGCCAGATGGTTTTCGTTTCTTCCTCTCTCAGTTGCAAACTGAGATATCACATGGGTGATACAGTTTAGTGTGAGGTGTCCCTGCCCATGGCAGGGGGCTTGGCACTAGATGATCTTAAGGTCCTTTCCAACCCTAACTATTCTGATTGTATGTGTGGCACTGCAGCCTCTTCCCATCCCTCTCACAGTGCAGAGGGATATGGTCCCTGTCTCTGGCCATGTTATGTGGTTCCTCTGCAGTGCATCCCTGCAGTGCTCTACCTTTCTGGGAGCCTGGCTACTGCTAGGAAGCAGTTAACAAGGCTCCCTTTCTGCTTTGGTGAGTTCCCTGCAGAGGTCCCTGGAGGCACCTGCTGTCTCCACAGGTGGTACCTTCCATCTGTCAGCCAGTTTGTTGGAAGGATTTTGACGGGCAACTTTCTTCCATAATCCCGAATGGCTTCAAATTTAAAATGTTTATGGCAAAGCTAATCCTACGAAACTCCCTGTTAGTTTTAATGAATCTGTCCTCCAGCAAGACTCTTCTGGTGAGAGGAGGTAAATCTTCTTTCTGCAGTGATACGTATCTGCAAACGTAGCTGGAGGGCAGCTTTAAAGTCACCTGCTTGGTGCACACTTACAACTGGTGTCTCCGCTTAGAGAGTGTCTTGCTAAAAGCCTCCTGTGGTTATCAGCCTTCAGAACCGGTGTCAGGACAGGAAGCTGTTGGAGTCAGCGAGTGTCTTGTGTGGCTGTTGGCGCTGGGCACTCCGTTTACAGCTGAAAGGTGAGAGGATAAGGCAGGCTGGGATCTCTGGATGTTTCCATGGTTTCCCTTACTCAAAGTAGGGCAGCTTACATGGGACAGGATCCCAATTAACCTCATGGAGTTTTGAGTATCTCCAAGGGTAGGCAATCCATAAGCCTACCTGCAGTATTCCACCAGCTTTCAAAGATGTCTCTAACCTCACAGCATCTCTTATTTATGTTTGTGCAGGTGTCACTCAGAGGGAAGAATGGAGTCATTTCAAAGGCCTGTAGCAATACAGACAGCTAGAACTCTGAACTTAGAGCACAAGGCAGGCTGGAAGCAGCACATAAACAACATGCCAGGGCAGTTAGCACGTTGCAGTTGTGCTGAGCCTTTGCAGGAAGCAGCACATTACACACAAGCCAGGGCTGTGTGCTTAAACAGCAGAGTAGCTGTATGGAGCAGCCTGGCTGCTGCACCCACTCCGAGGGCTCAGAACCGCATCTGGGATGCAGCATGGGGTCAAGGGGGATGCCAACCCTTCCTGGGCTACTTAAAGGTGGTTTATAGGAGCTGCAGTGAGATAACTGCAGCACCAAGTAGGATGCTTCCCAGTAGCTGAACTGGCCAAGGTGGTGGTTGGCAGCCTGCTTGTGAGATGGCTCTGTGCTCTGCCAGCTCCCTGTTGCTGCGGGTGTGAGGCAGGTAGAAGTGATGCTGTGCATGAGCACTTATCTTCAACAGAGAAAATCCTGTGTGGGAAGAACATACTCTTAACCATGTGAGCTTTTAAGTCCTTATCTGTGCACATACCTTAAGGCAGCTGTAATTTTAACATCTAACGTATTCTTTAGGCATCTCAGAAGCATGTGCTTGTGGGAAAGCTGAGCACCCTGTAGCTATGGTATTGTTAATCCACACGACTGGCTCGTGGCTGTAGACCTTTTCCACCCTCTTGCTTTGCCTGTCCCTCTCACCTCCATCACCAAGTCCAACTCTAATCCCGCAGGTGGAAGGCTTCTCTTTCCTAGAAGACTTTTCTCACTCTGGAAAACTCTTTAGGAGCCGGAGAATACCTGGAATAAAACCAAACCCACCCCTTTTGCTGGGGGACTGGACCACAGCGCGATTTCCCAGCTGGCTCCCTCTGGGACGGGAGCAGATGCTGGATGACAGCAGGAGATACATGGGAACACCCGCCCATGCGATGGGAACATCAAGTGACTGGGGCTTAACCCGCATGTCTCTCTTGTCTCTCCCTCTGTTGATGCAGGTGACGGAGCTCAACGAGCCTCTGTCCAACGAAGAGAGGAACCTGTTGTCCGTCGCCTACAAAAACGTGGTGGGGGCACGGCGCTCCTCCTGGCGAGTGATCAGCAGCATCGAGCAGAAGACCTCCGCCGACGGCAACGAGAAGAAGATAGAAATGGTCCGTGCCTACCGCGAGAAGATCGAGAAGGAGTTGGAAGCGGTGTGCCAGGATGTGCTGAGCCTGCTGGACAACTACCTGATCAAGAACTGCAGCGAGACGCAGTACGAGAGCAAAGTCTTCTACCTGAAGATGAAAGGGGACTATTACCGCTACCTGGCCGAAGTGGCCACCGGTGAGAAGAGGGCGACCGTGGTGGAGTCCTCGGAGAAAGCCTATAGCGAAGCCCATGAGATCAGCAAGGAGCACATGCAGCCCACTCATCCCATCCGGCTCGGGCTGGCGCTTAACTACTCCGTTTTCTACTACGAGATCCAGAACGCTCCGGAGCAGGCCTGCCACCTGGCCAAGACGGCCTTCGACGATGCCATTGCCGAGCTGGACACCCTCAACGAGGACTCCTACAAGGACTCAACGCTCATCATGCAGCTCCTCCGCGACAACCTAACGCTCTGGACGAGCGATCAGCAAGACGACGACGGCGGTGAAGGCAACAACTAGACCCCCCCCGCGATGGACTGGCAGCCGCACGCTGATGCTAACTACTGCAGTCTTTATTTTTTTCCCACGAGTGGGGGGGGTGTCAGGGGTGGGGGGGGGACCAGGGAGGGGACCCCTTCCCAGGGAGGCCCCCCACTACCTGTCTTTGATTGCCTCGTTGACATTTTTGCCAAAACACCACTAGTGGAAGTCAGGCTGGCTGTGCTGGTAATGGAATAGCAGCCTCACTGGCATATGGACTGTTCTGTAGATTATTAATACAAGTGGAGCTGTCTTTAATTTAACTTTATTGCTAGAAATCAAACACAACCACATAAAAAAAGGGGTTTTAAGATGAATTCGTGTGGATGGAATGGCCCTCGTTTTCTAAAGGAACACAAGGAGAGAAAACAAACAAACAAAAAAAGAGAGTTCTGTGGTTCCAGTAAGGAGTTGTGTGGTTCCAGTCAGGAATTGTGTGGTTCCAGTAAGGCTTTGTGCGTTTGTTTCCGCAGTCCAAGTGCCGTTGTGTCCGTCCCCCGTCGCGGGGCATCTCTCTGCGGCGCTCTGCCTGGCAGGGCATAGCCTCAAATCCCCACATCCAGAAGGAATTCAGAGCTAAAGAATTCCGGGCTCGCAGAGCTCGGGGGTTTAGGCCATCCTATCTTTCTGGGTGATTTCTTTTTTGGTTCGAGGTATTTCTTAGGGTAGCTGACAGTATTAACACTAAATTGCAGTTTACAGTATCTCTACATTACAGCCATATGACATCAAGCCTTTTTGATTGTCTTGTGTTCTCTTCTTTCTTCTTTGCTAGTTCTTTTGGCTTGCCTTCCTGATCAGTCCTCGCCTGTGGACTGGCTTTAGCTATTCTGTGTGGCCCAAGGCAAGAAGACCGCCCGCCTGAGGAACATCAAAGCTGCTCTAGTTTTTTGGTCAACAGCTTATACCAGGTGCTTGGCTAGCGGCTGTTTCAACTCTTTCCAAGTCCACAGCAAAAAGGTGTAAGAACTTCAATTAGACAAGGGGGAAGTGTTTAAACTTAACAAAAAAAAATGCCACTTAAATAATAATAAAAAAATAATAATAATAATAAAAAAATAATAAAAAAGAGCATTCAGGTCTGTATGTCATGTACTGTGTTTGGTATTTCAAAAGACCATCCTGATTTTTAAGGTGCCACAGCTGCTTCCTCAGGGATTGCACTGCCATTTCACTTCTGCCTGACTTTCTCCCACTGTACCATGAGGTTTGTCAGCAGATCCCTGGCACCCAGGCTCCCTTGTTTGTCACCAGGGAAGCCGGGTGCGTTTTTCCTTTCTCCTGGGGAAGCTTGTGGTGTAATGAGTGAACTTCAGGAGCTTAGAAACTAACGTGGTAGAGAAATCCCTAACGGGAAGAGCTACAATCATAGACATTTCTATCGCCCATCAGGAGCCCAGGAACTTAGTTCTCTTCTTAGCAAAGTCTTTTTCCCAAGGCTGATCTGGCTGGGGGTGGGAAATGGGACATCCGTGTTGCTTAGCAGGGAATACTTACCCTGTTTTTGGAGTAAACTTCCTTCTCGCTTTAGTTTCCCCATCGCTGTTGGAAGCTCACTGCCGCCCTCCGGCTCATAGAAGGGAAACCTCACCCTCCTGCATGTTTGATTCCGCTTTAGAAACAGGCTTTGTCCCTGTCCCTTGTGAGAGCAGGGTGCCGTGGTGCTGCACACATGGCCTGCACACGGGGATGCTGCCTCAGCTCCCCACTGTCACCCAAAGCCGCTATCCCGACTCCTTGCGGAGCGAGCAGAGCCCGGCGCTTGCGCTCCGGGTAATGCCATGGAGATGCTGGTCAAGCTGGTTTGGACTGGGATGCCTCCACACACACACACAGGGTCTTGCCCAGCAGCATATCCCATGAGCAGCATCCCATGGCGGGATGCTCGCGGTGCCATGGGCTGGAAGATGGCTTTAAGCTTCTTACCTTCCTTTTGCTCAACCCATGAGCAGCATCGTCCCGGCTTTATCATTTGGAAGTGATTTACTGGAATTACAAAACCCATCTTTTTTTTTGTTGTTTGTTTGGGTTTTTTTGCCTTTTTCCTTTCATTTCCCTTCTTTTTGGCTTCTGCTCTGGCTGCTTTAGGAAACTTCCGCAGGAGAGATGGCACAAGAGGGCTCAAAAGGGAGTTTGGGGGTCAGGGGCTTGATTTTTGAAGCAGCTTGAATGGTTTCTTTGGTTTTCTAAGAGATGCACTTGCCTATGATACTGTCTCTCCAGTGAACTGATTACTGCTCCATTACTCTATTGATACAATATTGTGCATGCTAGTGTCGTATTTCTATACAGTAGCTTGAACTTTATTAACTTATACTGTAGATGTTCTGTATTCCTATGACAAAATAGTCTTCAAAACCCAATTTTTTTAAAGGCTTTTTTTTTTTTTCCGGGTTTTTAATTTATTTTCTTTCCTTTTTCTTTTTTTTTTTCTCTCCTTTCTTTTCCCTTCCTTTGCCTTTCAGGGGGGTACAGTTTGCTCTCTCCCGATCGTGATCGTAACAAACTGATCTGTTCTGGGTGTTGCTCTAGTGACATGCGATTCTCTAGGATTTTATTTTGTTCTGAAAACAGGAAAACAGTGACAAAAAAAAAAAAAGAAAAAAAACACACAAAAAAAAAAAAGACAAAAAAAAAAAAAAGCAAAAAAGAAGACACCAGTGTTAGCTTAACCTTAATGTCTGGTGTTCGTCATGGTGAAACTATAACTATCGCAGTGTAGGAGAACAATGACTGTGTTCTTTGAATGAGCCTTTGTTTGTGCTTTTCGTCATGTTATATGCAGTGAAACTCTTTTTAAGGTCGAAATCAGTGATTTCTTCTTTTTTCTGCCCCCCCCCCCGCCCCCCCCCCGCCTCCGTGTTTCTGTAAGGAATCCTTTCGCACACGGACCATCCTTCGCGGTTTTTTCCTCAGTGATGGAATATCATGAATGTGAGTCATTATGTAGCCGTCGTACATTGAGCAAATAAACTTACAGATCTGACGTCAAGCGCTGCCTTGGTCTCGCCTGCGTCGGGGTGATGGGAGGGGGAGGCTTCCTTCATCCCGTTCCTCATCATCCCTAAACGTGGAGGGCAATGGGGCCATGCCAAGGCCAGCTTGGACGGGGCTTGGGAGTTCCAATGGGAGGTTCCCTGGGGTTGGAACTGGATGAGCTTTAAGGCCCTTCCCAACCCAACCCGTTCCATGATGCCCTGCATCCCTAGGGGTTAATGGTTCACCATGATCGCAGCTTGGAGGGTGCCCGAGGGATGCTGTGGGGATGGCCCCTGGGTGCTCCCCTGGGAGCAGGGGGGGTGGTGGGTGCTTCCTCCCTCCCTCCCCATGGTTTTTCCACTCGGAGCCGCCTGCGGTGACTCACGCTGTAAAAATATTCCCTGCCTTTGGAAGCCATAAACTGAAACTGATTCATGGGCCCTGCAATGGAGATGGGGGGGGGTGGACCCATGGGAAGGGGCTGCAGCAGCCCCACGGGGTGGCAAAGAGGGGTCCATGGGTACAGCCCTGCATGGCCTGGCCATGGGAGAGGTTATGGGGTGCCCTTGAGGGGGGGATCATCAGGCTCATGGCCACTGGGCTGCCCAGGGGGTGTTGTGGAAGCAGGACCCCATCCTGGCCCAGCACCCCCCAAAGCCTGGCTTATCCCCACATTTCCCCATCCTGACCCACATCTCCCTCTCGCTGGTGGGGCCGGTTTGCACATCTGGAGGAGGAAATGGATCCCCTGGGATGCAGCACCAGCGATGCCCATGTGTCCGTGTACCCCAGAGATGCATGGGAGAGGCAGAGAGAGAAGGGGAGAGTCAGGAGGCAGGACCCTTCTCAGCACTTGCTGGGCAGGATTTAGTCCTAAAATGGGGTGTTCCATGTGCAGGGCACCCCCAGCCCTTCTCCCATCCCTGATGGATGGATGCCCTCCCAGGAGGCAGGAGACCTGCCAAGCTCATTGCACCGGCCCCATTCCAGGTAGGAATGCAGGGCCGGGAAGGGGTGGTTGGAGTTCATCCCCCCAAGGCTGCGCTGCTGGTGGCTGCTGCTCACTATGGCAACCATCCCCATCCCTCTGGTTGCCATGGTCACCCGTCCCCACAGTGATGCACATGGAGGGGTGTCCCCCAAGCGCATGTGTGACCTCCAAAGCAGGAGCCAACCCCAGCCCCACACTGGGGCTGAGAGCTGCCAAACTCATTGCACTGCTGGGGCAGAGGGGTTGGGGCTCTGGGGGCACAAGGAGCCCCCCCCCAGACCCGGAGAGGGGCCCCACAGCTGCAGGATTCCTCCCAGGTCACTGTCTGCTTCCAGGATGACTCAGGGGGGATTAATGGGATTTATCCAAGCGGGAACATCGCAGCCGTGAGCCCAGCCTCAGCCATGTAGGGCCGGTTCCATACAGGGGCATGGGGCCAGATGGGGCTGAAAGGGACCAAGACTGGGACTGACCCACATCATGTCCAGCCCCACCGCATGGGTGCAGCTCCCTTGGTCATGGCAATGGGGTGAGAGGAAGGGGGATGCTGCCGGGGATGGGGTGTTTGTGGTCAGAGCTTCTCCCCATGAAGCCCCTTTTGCCCTCAGGTCCCCATGACCCAGAGCTGTGCTTGCTCCTCAGGGATGCAGGGATCCAGGATGGTGGCACTGGGGTGTTGAGGCCCAAAGGGTTCACATCCAGGATGATGTGACCCAGAGTTTTGGAGAGCAGGATGGTGAGAAACCCGGTGATGAGATCCGGGATTGTAGGGACCTGGGATTGGGAGATGTGGGATCTGGGAGAGAGGATTTGGGAGACCTGGGATGTCAGAGACCCAGGATGTGAAAAACTGGGATGCTGATCCCAGGATGTTGGAGACCTGGCATGTGGAGACCTGGCATTTGGAGACCAGAGGTTTTGGAGACCAGGGATGTGAAGACACAGGATGCTGGAGGCTGGGATGTGGGGACCTGGGATGTGGGATATGCAGGATACAGAGATTCAGGATGTGGGTCTCTGTGATGCTGACCCCATGCTGTTGAGCAGGGCTCAGTGCCCCTCCCTTTGGCCACATTGACCCTGGGTGGCTCCATCCCATGCTCTGGTCCAGGGCTGCTGGAGGAGGGACTCGATGTGGTTCCCTCCTGCCCCAGCACATCCACGGTGCACTGAGAATGGGGGGGGACACAGGGAATGGGGGACACAGGGAATGGGGGACACAGGGAATGGGGGACACAGGGAATGGGGCCTGGTTTCTTTCACCACTCTTTATTCCAGCTGATTCTATCGGCTCCTTCACATTGATTCAAGGCACTCGGTGATGGGGTGAGTACAAAGTAATAAAAAGGGGGCTGCAAGCAGGGATGGGGGTGAGGATGCAGCTTGTGGGGAGGCAGCGGCTTCTCCTCCTCCTCCTCTTCCTCACTTCTTGGCCGGCTCCTTGGCTTGGCTCTCCACGGTGACGGGGATGGTGATCTCTGCGGACTGGATGGCAGGCTTGGGCAGCGGCGCCTCCACCGTCAGCATGCCATCGGGGGACAGCGAGGACCGCACCGCCGTGGCCTCCACGCCGGGGGGCAGGCTGTGGGGCAGAGATGGGGGTCAGGGATGCGATGCTCAGCCCCACGTTGCTGCCTCAGTACGTTGCTGGTTGTGGTGAGTGGGACCCGCAGGGTGCGTGAGCATCATCCCCGGTTTGGGCAAGGAGCATCACTAGTTTGAGTGAGTAGCATTCCCGTTTGGATGAGCAGCATCACCAGTTTGGGTGAGTGTTAATCCCAGTTTGGGTGAGTGTTATCCCCAGCTTAGGAGAGCAGCATCCCCAGTTTGTGCTGTGGGCATTGGAGGGGATGGGAGGGTGGTCAGAGGTCCCCAGTGACACAGGGATGCTGCCAGGATCCCGTCTCCCCTCTCCCTGTACTTACGTGTATTTGCGGGTGAAGCACCTGGAGATGAAGCCGTGCTCATCCTGCTTCTCCTCGTGTTTGCCTGGGGGAAAGGAAACCGGGATGGTTGGAAGGGGCTGGGTGGATGAGCAGAGCTTGGATGGGCTCTGTGCCTGCGATCACCCTTCCCTGCCCCATCCCACCAGGTTCCAGCATCATCCAGCACTGGGGCAAGGGCTGATTCTGCCCCTGTCCTGGGTTTCTTTGCCTTAACATCAGCTGGGGGGGACCAGGGGCAGTGTGACCCCTCCAGGAGCACCCTGCTCCAGTGGAAGGTGTCCCTGCCCATGGCAGGGGGTTGGAAATGGATGAGCTCTGAGGTCCCTTCAACCCAAACCATTCTGTGACCCTATGATCCCACACATCCTAGGGGAGCAAAGCACGGTGCCAAGGGGACCCACATCCCTCATTCTGCTTCCCCAGCCCAGTGGGAGATGGAGCACCAGCCTCTCCCAGGCACTGCCATCCCAATCCCACTGAATGGCAATCGTCCCACCCCATGTGGACCCCCCCCCCCAGGCACACAGCACAGAGCTGGCCTCATGCCATGGGGTCTGGGCTCCATCACAGCGTGTGGGGAGCACGGGGGGCTGCGGGGCTCCTGACACCCCATATCCTGTCTGGGAGCACAGCACGGGGTCAATAACACTGGGCTGGGGGTGTCTGCACTCTGTGTAACACCTGCAGCATGAGCGCACCCCGAGACTGAGCTTGTAATGAGGGGCCTTCCTCTTTGCCTTGCTTTGCTCCTTCCCTTTTTCCTCTGCTCTCCTCTCCCTTTCCCCTTCCTTCCCTTGCCTCCCACCCCTTACCCCACCTCCCTTCCCTTTCCCCCCCCGTCCCCTCATCACCCACCCGTTATCTCCACGATGTTATCCTTGGTCTTCACCACCAGCTCCTCGGGTGCGAAGTGGTTCACATCCAAGGTCACCTTCCAGCTGTCCGCGGTCTGGCGGATCTCGGAGATGCCGCTGCTCAGCTGCCGGCTCAGCGCTTGTCCGTAGGGAGAACCGGGAGCCGGCACCAAGGCGCTCTCCCGGGGCAGGAGGCGGAAATAGCCGGGCCAGGCGGTGCCGCTCGGCCACTTGTACCAATCCTCAGGGATGTGGGGCATCCCGAAGGACTGGTCGAACAGGCGGCTCCCATGGTACCAGTCCCGGAACGGGTCCCAGCTGGGGCTGCGCAGGAAGGTGAAGGGGACGCGGCGCTCGGCCATGGTGCTGCCGGGGCGGGGGCGGCACTATGGGGCCTTATGAAGGCTAACGGGGGTTATTTTTAGGCGGGCGGCTCAGCTGGCTATTAATGGAAATCACAGCAGGGCACAGGGAAGGGACGAGAAACTTTCCCGGGATGGGGGCGGCCGCACGCAGCCGCATTGGGTGGGAAGCGCAGGGATGGGGCTGCCCCCCCCCCAATCCCGGTTCCCATCGCCGTGCCAGGGAAGTGTCCCTCGGATGGGCTGGTTGGGAGGTGATGGATGGCGCCTGGAGCCGATCCCAGCCTCCTGCCCGGAACCATCCCAAGGATGCGATGGGAAGGGGCTGGGGCCGGGCCAGCTCCGCGGGTGAGTCAGTGCGGGAGCCGCTGCGTCACCACCGGACAGAAGCTTCTGGAGCCCCCGGGCACCGCCGCCGTGCTCAATATCGTGACATGGTGCTGAATGTCGTGACGTGATGCTGGGGACACACACACACACACACACACACCCCCCAAGCACAAAGCTGGGGGTGGGCTGCTCCAGCCAATGCGGGTCCCAGTGGGGGTTGAGGGGGGATTGTAGGACCTTGAAGGGCTGGCAGGACATCCTGGGGGCTGGGGGGGGTGAGGAGGGGATAGAGCTGATGAGGTTTGGGGGATGGAGGGAGCAGCTCCTCCTTGGGGGGCTGGGGTGGCTCTTCACATCACGGGAAGCGATTCCCGTTCGCAGCCAGACTCCAGGCTCCCGATCCCAGGGAAGGGCGTTTTTTCCAGCCCAGCGATCCTGACAGCCCCTGGGACCCATCTCCTCTGCCCCCCCCACCTCAGTCCTGTAGGGAGGGACCCCTTTGTCTGGGGCAGAGCCCGGCGCTGAGCCCCGCAGGGGCTGGTAAAGGCTGGGGGGGGGGGGAGCCTGGTGGAGGACGGGGATGCTGCGGAGGTGAAGGGATGCAACGATGCGGGAAAGGGGAGGGACGCAGAGAGGGAGGGGATGGATGGATGCAAGGATGCGGAAAGGGGAGGGCTGGGAGGGATGCGGGGAGGGATGCAGAGAAGGATGCAGGGAGGCATGGGAGGGTCGAATGGGAGGGATAGGAGGATGCAGGGAGGGATGTAGGAGGATGAGAGGGATGCAGGCCAATGGGAGGGATGCAGGGAAATGGGAGGGTTGGAAGAGATGCAGGGATGCAGGCAGGAACACAGAGAGGGATTAGATGGGTAGGAGGGATGCAGAGAAGGATGCAGGGAGCCAGGAGGGCTGCAGGGATACAGCGAGGATGCAACGGGACATCTCTGCCCCAAGGCGGAGCTTCCCAGAGGGTTCCCCCCATCACTGTAGCAGGATGCAGAAGCACCAGGACAAGACAAGCCAGGGGTGGCAGGAGACAGGGATAGAGGGTGAGGATAGGCCTGGGGAGCTGGACAAGCCCAAGCCCCTATGAATAAAGCTCTCGGTGCCCAGCAGAGTCATTTACAATATATACTGTATATTTTATTGTGACAGAACCAGCTCACTGGGTCTACAGCTGAGCCCACAACCCAGGGGGAAAGAGAGCGCGCGCAAGAGAGGAAAATACTGCAGTGTCCCTACAGAGTTTGTTCCAGTTTGCTCCCTCCGTGGCGGGACACAGACACTGTAAAAGAGGAAGACTGGAAATGATCCCTGATGTGCTGGCTGGGCTGCACCGCGCTGCACCGGGGGCCTTGGGGGGGGCTGCGGCCGCTGATGGTGGCTTCAATCTGGGTGGGTGTTGTCGGGGACCATCCCTCCCCAAGGTGGGTTTTGGGGCTCCCACAGCCAGTGTGAGCTGTGATTGATGGGGGTAGGGTTTAGGGAGCGAAGGGGTCATCATCCCCATAGGGATGATGGGGATGCTCGTGCCCTTCATCTCCCCAGGGCAGCAGGACCCTTTGTCTTCTCCTCCTACCACAGGCACAAGCTGAGCCACGGAGAGCCATGAGCATGTCCCCTCCTTACCTGTTCACCCCATTGCTAACGGCTCTGCTGGTCTGAGCACCGCAGAAGGGGCCCAGCGAAGCTGGGGTGGGTGAATGGGGTACCCCAGGCTGGTACCTGGCACAGCGCATCCCTGGAGATGCTGGATGGGGCTTGGAGCAACCTGCTCTAGTGGAAGGTCCCCCCTGGCAGGGGGCTGGAACT
Source organism: Pezoporus flaviventris (assembly GCF_033815535.1). NCBI lineage: Eukaryota > Metazoa > Chordata > Aves > Psittaciformes > Psittacidae > Pezoporus > Pezoporus flaviventris. The sequence goes on from NW_026892611.1 coordinate 8,615,762, forward strand.
GGGTGAACTTTAAGGTCTTTTCCAACCCAAACCATTCCATGATTCTAAGGGCACATAGCTGAGCCTGGTTCCTTGACATGCTGGGTTTGGGATCCAGCCCTGGAATACCCCTCTGCTTGTATCTCTGTCCTCCTGGTTCATCATCAGCTAACAAATCCATTTCACTACCAGCAGACCTGGACTCCAAAGGACTGCCTCCCCACATATCCCAATCCCACTGGCTGGAAACCAGCATCAATAGGGATTGCCAAAGCCCTGCTCTTTATCAGGAACAGCAGGTTAATCCAGGCAGCTGCTCTCCCACCCAGCGAGGCTCATCCCATCATCCTGCTCCAGCCAGCTGGAAAACATGGGGCTGGTGAGGATTAAACACCAACGGCCCCAGGGGGGTCAGGACTGTCCTCGGTGCCTGGGGGGGGGGGTGTGTGTTTGATTGGAGAAGCAGCAAAAGTGGGGCTGTGGCAAAGCATGGACCCTCCTGCCCCTCTCCTCTGTAATGAGGCCGGGGGCATCAAGCCCAAAGGTGGGATCAATGTGCCAGAGCCAGAGGAGGATGGGCTGGCTGCAGCCCCAGAAGTGATAAATCCGCATCCCAGCCCCATGGCTCCCTCCTCCTGGGGGTGACAGTTTGGTCCCCCCCCAAATTGGGTGAGGTGGATGGTGCCAGGGCTCCTGGGCTGGGATGAGCAGCATTAACCTAAAGGGATGGCCCCCACTTGTGAAGAGACTCGTGGGTGCCACCAGCTTTTGTTCATCCATGGCTCGGGGTGCACTTGGGTCTGGTGGGGGGGGGGCAAAATGGACCCTGGGACACCATGGGGACACCTTGGCCATTAGAAAGTTGGGGCTCACCTCTGGCTGCATCACCCTGGGCTGAAGAGGTCCCTTTCACCACCACCACCCCCCCCCCCCCCAAGGATACACTTGTGCAAAAAGCATCAAACCAACCCAAAACAGCACACGGGGGGTTGGGGGGGTGTCCCCATCCGCCCCAAGAGCAGTTTGTTCCCTCGCTCTGTGCTCACCCCATCCCAGTGCTCACTGTAACAAGAAGAGATTCAATTCTCCCCCTACCCCATCCCGACCCTCAGAACACCCCATCGGGGAGTAGGGGACAAGGACGGGATCACCCCCAAGGACCCATTGAGCTTCCAAGCCCCGTTCTCCCTCGCCGCCAGGTCCATCCTCAGCACCCCCCAGCTCTTTTCCATCTCCCCGGTGGTGCCGGTCCCCACCGGGGCTCCGCGGGGCCGTGTCCGGGTCCCGGAGCGGGCTCAGAAGCCGGCGCTCTCGGAGCTGCTGCGGCTGTTGTAGCTGGGGCTGCGGCTGGGGCTGCGGGAGCGGCTGGGGGGGCTGCGAGTCCGGCTGCGGCTGCGGCTGCTGCTGTAGCTGTCGTAGCTGCGGCTGCGGCTGCGGCTGTAGGAGTAGGTGCTCAGCGAGCTGGAGGACGAGGGGCTGGGGCGGTAGTAAGGGATGGGACGCTTGCGAGCGCTGCAAAGGGGAAAGGAAACTGAGTCAGGGCATCCCCCGCTCCAGCGTTGGGTCCCCCGGCACGGCCCAGCATCCCGGAAGGGCTCGGAGCCGGGTGGAGGATGCGGTCCGGCCGCGCAGCATCACCCTCCCGCCCTCATCCCCTTCCTCCTCCCCAGCCCGCCCCTGGTGTTAGTCCTGGATTAGGCAGCGGCGAGGGCGGAAAGTGAGCAGGTTAATGCGGTTTTTGTGTTTCCCAGGCACCAGAG
>NW_026892611.1:8622500-8632500 GCF_033815535.1 Pezoporus flaviventris
GGCAAGGCAGGGGCAGGGGGACAGGGGGAAGAAGGCCAAAAGAAACCAAAAGTAAACCAAGAAAGAAGGAAAAAAAAACAACCAATAAAAACCAAAAAAAAAAAACATCCAAATGAACTGAAACAGAACCAAAAGGAAACCAGAACAGAAACCAAACCAAAGCAAAACTGCACAAATGTCCTCGTCACTGAGATTAAACGAATGTCTCTGAGCTCTTCCTGGGACACGCATTGAGCTGTTAGCTGTGACTCTGCAGGGAACTGCTAAGTCCTCCTCAGCACTCAACACAGACTTTGCTTTCTGCTTCCTTTATTTTTTTTTTTCCATTATATGCTTTTTTTTTTTTTAAAGTCCCTCTTGGTTAACATCCACTTACCAAAAAAGTGGCATTTCCTCCTTTAGTAGGTAAGGTATGAAGAGAAGGGAAAAGCGGGGCAATATAAGTGCATCATTAGATTCACAAAAATGCAAGAGAGAAAGAAAAGAGCGAGAGAAGGAGGAGAGACAGAGACAGAGAGAGGAGAAATAAAACAAACCGACTCACTTCTCCTAGGGGGTCACTGCTGAGGCCCCATGCCAGCCTAGCACTGAGAGCTGGGGTGGGTTACCCAGCCCTTGGGGTCCAGCACACAAGTGTCTGAGCTCCTCCAAGCTGCAGCCGCTGCCTGGGTTTTATTCCCCACCTTTGCAATCATGGACCATGGAAGCGGTTCCTGCATCACTGGCTCTGACCAAGCCTGGCTCAGGGGGGCTTGGGGGTCTCCTAACTCTGCCCACAGCCCAGCGCTGGGACCCTGAGCATCCCTGGATGGGTGAATCCTGCGTGGAGCGGTGCTGAGCCCAGCTGAGGGGATCTAATGGGGTCCAGGGGTTGAGGCAGGAGCCAGTCACCCCGATTCTCCACCCCAAACACACCCAGTTGGTTATTCCTCAATGGTAAGGCTCTTCCTGCCCACCCCTCTGTATCCTACATCATAGAATCCCAGCCTGGTTTTGGTTGGAAGGGACCTTAAAGCTCATCCAGCTCCAAACCCTGCCACAGGCAGGGACACCTTCCACTAGAGCAGCTTGCTCCAAGCCCCTGTGTCCAACCTGGCCTTGAACACTGCCAGGGATGGGGCAGCCACAGCTTCTCTGGGCACCCTGTGCCAGCGCCTCAGCACCCTCACAGGAGGAACTTCCTTATATCCATCCTGAATCTCCCCTGTTTAAGCCTGAGAAATGCCACTTTTCTCCCCAAAAAGAAAGTGTGACCCTGGGGACCACCATGCAGATGATGCAAAAGGGACACGAGGCCACCGCATCTCTGAGCATCCCACTCCACCAGTGGCATGTCCCCCATCACCTCCTTGTCTCCATGGATAAGCCAACCCCTCCAGCTGCAGGCCAGCAAGATGGGGCCAAAATGGGGGAATTTGGGGTATTTTTCTGTCAAAAAGGTGTTGGTGCTGCAATAGGTCCAGGCCAGTCCTGCCCATTGCACAAACCACCCTACAAGCACTTGGGGACACAGATACAGCAGCCCTGAAAGGGGGTGTTCAGCTGAACCCATGCTCAGCCTCATATATGGGCAGAGAAAAATGAAAGCAGAGAAGATGGACTGTAGGAACCCAGCCTGGTTTGGGCTGGAAGGGACCTCAAAGCTCATCCAGTTCCAACCCCTGCCACAGGCAGGGACACCTTCCACTAGAGCAGCTTGCTCCAAGCCCCTGTGTCCAACCTGGCCTTGAACACTGCCAGGGATGGGGCAGCCACAGCTTCTCTGGGCACCCTGTGCCAGTGCCTCAGCACCCTCACAGGGAAGAAGAGGAGAGGAAGAGCAGGGTTTTCCTCTTTCTCAGGGGGCCATTTCGGCACTGCTGGCCATGCCATGGGCTTGGGCTGCAGGATGTGGGGGTCCAACACAGACCCTGTGTCTGGGGCTGAGGGAACTCCTGCCCAGACGTGCAGGAAAGCATCAAAGGTAAAAGCATCCCAAATAAATCCAAATAGGCAAAGAGCCATCCCAAAAGGGAAAACACACACTGGGGGCATATAGGGATGGGACAGCCAGGGGTGGGATGCCATCCCCTGCCCCTTGGGCACTGTGATGCGCTGGACCTGCAGACCCCTTCTATTTCCTTGGGTTGGGTTTACTCTTCGCATCATGGCCAGAGGAAGGGCCAAACCCACACATTACCCAAATTTGTCATATCTTGCCCCATCCATCCATCCATCCATCCATCCATCCATCCATCCATCCATTCATCCCAAAACTCCCTGTGCCAGGATCTGCTGCCTCTCCCACCCATGGGTTCTGGCCCCTGTTCCTCACTAATTACCTATGCCTTCGTTACCCAGCCCTTAAGGGGGGGGACTCAAACAGAGCAACTGTGCTCGGTCCCTGGATGGAAATGAACACAAATTCAGAGGGCTGAAAGACACAGAAATGCATTCTACCGACAGCACAAGGAGACAAGGAAGAGAAAAGGAGGGAAGAAAGGAGAATAATGGTACGTGGACAGGGCAAAAAAAAGAAAGATATTTATAAATAAAGAACGGAAGAGAAGAGCATGGCTTTGCAGCTAACTGGGGGGGAACCATACAAATAAAAACCAAAGTCATATATAGCCACCAACAAGGAGACAAAATGAAAGAGAGACAGAGAAAGAAGGCGAGAAAGAAAGAGAAAGAAAGTCAGAAAGAAAGAGAAAAGAACATTAAATCAAGCTACGGTGCTTTTCAACAGGCTCATCTGCAGAAGTGAACGTGCAGAGGTGGACGAAATACCTACCTTTGCCATTGGCAGGGACGGGAATGCGATCATAAAAAAAAGAAAACAATAATCTCCACATTTGGAGGGCAGAATGGGAAAAAGACAAGGACTCTTTAGTACGGCGATCCAGACCCCTCGGCTAACCCCGCCTGCTTGGCTTAGAGCTTGCAAAGTTAGCTTTCAAAGTGCTTTGGTGAAGCTGTGTTTAAATGATGCTCTAATTCCTGTGTCAAAGGAAAGGCTGCGGCCACGGAGCGGGGCGGCCCCTGGGGTTTGCTGGCTGGTGGCTCTCAGCCGGCTGCGTTTCGCTCTCTAGGACATGGCCAAGTCCCGGATAACATGCAGGGAAGGCGATGGATGGAGCTGGGACACGGCGAGGGACCGTTGGGTTGTGTCGGCCCAAAGAAAACCGGTGACAAAGAGGGGCCGGAGGGTGCGTGTGGGTGAGGAGGAGGAGAGACCCGGGAGGAAGGCTGGGGAAGGCAGCAGGGATGGATGGAGATGGGAACAGGGATTTAAAAGGGAAGGCAGAGCCCCGGGGAGCCCGACAGCTCTGAGGGTGCTGGGAGGAGGCTGAATCCAGAGCTTTTGGGATGGGGATGCTCAGCACCCGTCCTGCCGGGATGCAGCATGTGGGTACCCAAGTGCAGGATGCTCAGGGTGGAGGAGGCAGATAAGCCAGCACCCGATGGCCTCATCCTGCAGCCATGGAGGAGAAGAAGCCCCATGGCAACAGGGTGCAGCTGAGGCCGTGGGGCAGCAGCCAATTTAAGGAGGAAAAGGGCAAATTGATCTCAAAGCGAGCCCGCTCCCTCTGCGGTGTGGAGCTGCTCAGTTCCCTTCCCTTTTAAATTCCTGGTTCGGGTATAGGAAATGGGAATGCGATGTTCAGCGGCCGTAAATAGTTAAGGAAACACATCTGCTTTTTTTTGTCTGTTTGTTTCTTCTCCACATTAACACACACGAAAGCAAAAACTTCTAGAACAACACGACAACGGGGGGGGGGGGGGGGGAGTGGATAAGAGAGATATCGTTTGCATTTCTGTACATCACAAGGGAAAAGAAAAGAAATCATGAGAAAGGAAACTAAAACAAGGAGGGGAAGGGGGAAAAAAAAGCACGTTTCATTGCCCTTCCCTCCCCCTCGTCCCTGCTTCTGCTTGAGCAAGAAATGGAAGTGTATATTACCGTTTGGGTTTTTGTCAAATGGGAGGCTAAAGAAAAACACAGATGGGATTAAAAAGAAAAACTAAAACTAAAAACCAGAAACCAGAGAGAGAAAAAGAAGAGAAAGAAAGAAAGAAAGAGAGAAAGAAAGAAAGAGAGAGAAGAGTCCCCGCTGGTGCCAGGGAGCCAAGGAGCTCATCAGCCTGGGTGATGCTGGGGGAGAATGGGGTGATCCCCCTTGCACCCCAGCCACACCATAGGAAAGAAGAAAGCAGAGAGGTGCCCCGAGAGGTGCTGCTGGGGGTGCTGGGGAGGGTGAAAGAGGGTGAATATGGGGCTCTTGGCACCGTTTTCCAGGGTGCTTCCCTGCAGGAATGTCTCTGCAGGACCTTGCCCGTGGGTATGAAGTAGCCTGGGGTGAGTGGGGACCTGTGTGCCCCACATTAGGGGGTTCCCCCAGCACACTGCCTTTGCTCAGCGCTGCCTCCAGCTCCCCACCAGCCAAAGCAGGCTCCTCGCACTGGTTAAACTGGGACTGGAGCCCTGGGTGCACTGGGTTAGGGCTTTCCTCCACTCAGTGTGGGAGTAGCCCCCCCCTCCCAAGGCTTCACCAGGACCCCCGGGGTGTCAAGGCAGAGCTGGAGGCACTGAGGCCCAAATTCACCCACCTTGGACCCCCTGAGTTCAAAAAATCAGAGCACCCAGCACCAAAACCCCCTCCAAACCCCAACACCAGTGCCCACACTAGGTGCTGAGTGCTGGGGCTGGCACCCTGGCACTGGGGAGCATTGAGGCTGGTGGGGAAAAGATAATCTTCCAGCTTTACCCATTTTTGGGCTGTCTGGGCTCAATCCATTCCCGGGGAGGTGCTGAGCCCGGTGGTGACACTGTCCTGCCAATCCATCACCCCTGGGGGTGACATCCACAGAGCAATGTGTGGCTTTGCGGGTGGGATGAGCTACTGGCTGCCCCGATACCTGCCCCGAGGTGATGGGCTGACCGTACACCCAGTGGCAGGTTAATGGGTGCTTGGGGGGGGGGGGGAGATATTGAGCCTGCACCCCACATCTCCCCCGTGTGCCCCGGCTGGGCTCGGGGGGAGCAGGGAAGGAGGAGAGAGGAGAGCCGGGGTAGGGGTGTCCTGCGGAGGGAGGAGAAGGGGAGGGAAGCGAACGGTGATCCAAGAAAAGCCTACGTACATCCGAGGGCTCCGGGAGCGGGGCGCCGTGGCTGTGCCGGCCGTTCTGGGCGCTGCCCTTGTGCCCGTTCTGGTGCGGCGAGGCCGAGCGCTGCGGCGAGGGCGAGGACGGGCTGCGGCTGGAGCGGGCGCTGCTGCCCTTGGGGCCATCCTGCCGGCGCTTGGGGCTCAGCCTGCGGGACACCGCACCGTGAGCCCTGCCCCTGAGCACCGCACCGTGAGCTGCGGCATCACCCCTGCCCCTGAGCACCGCACCGTGAGCTGCAGCATCACCCCTGAGCACCGCACCGTGAGCTGCAGCATCACCCCTGCCCCTGAGCACCGCACCGTGAGCTGCAGCATCACCCCTGCCCCTGAGCACCGCACCGTGAGCTGCAGCATCACCCCTGCCCCTGAGCACCGCACCGTGAGCTGCGGCATCACCCCTGCCCCTGAGCACCGCACCGTGAGCTGCGGCATCACCCCTGCCCCTGAGCACCGCACCGTGAGCTGCAGCATCACCCCTGAGCACCGCACCGTGAGCTGCAGCATCACCCCTGCCCCTGAGCACCCGAGCTGCAGCATCACCCCTGAGCAACCCCACCGTGAGCTGCAGCATCACCCCTGCCCCTGAGCACCGCACCGTGAGCTGCGGCATCACCCTCGCCCTGATCCCAGCACTGCACCACCCCCGGGCTGAGATGGCTTTGCCAGAGCAAGAAACGGGATAAAAATTGGTGGTTTGTGCTTTCTACAGTTCAAAACTGAACCTGTCTCTGGGCACTGTGCTTCCAAGCCGTCAAGAGATGCTGCAGCGCCATCCTGTTCCCCTCCATCCACTCAAGGGTCCCCATCTCTGGGACACCTCTGGACCCACGTCCCTGCCCTCCTCCCCACGAGGGTCCCCACAACGGATGCTGTGGGGACGGGGGTCCTGCCCCTACCTGCCGGGGGATTTGGAGCTGCTGCCATCGGAGGAGAGCGAGGCGCTGTGGGAGCTGCAGGAGCTGCGCCGGTGAGAGCGCCAGGCCGGGGACTCGCTGCGGGACCTGCGGAGAGGGTGGCCGGGGGCAGGCTGAGCCGTGGCAGGGGGCACGGGGGGCACCGCACCGCGCCGGCCCCTCCATCCCCAGCCCTCACCTCTTGCGCTCTTTGTTTTTCTCTTTCCGTTTGCTCTTGGGGCTCCGGGACCTGCGGGAAGAGCCAAAAGAAGCAGAGATGGGAACGGGGGCAGCACCCCCGGAGCCACTGAGGCTGCAGGAGGAGCAATGGGGGGGGACCTGCCTGAGCTGGAGCTGGGTCCACCAAGCTTCAAACCATGGGGGAAGGGGGGGGGGGGGGGGGCAGCTGGCTTTGGGGGGACCATGGGTGATGCTGGGCAGAAAGGGGAGGCAGTGGGAAGGGGGGACCAGCTCTGCTCAGCACCCATAGACTCCAAGCTGTTGTCACCTCTGCTGCTTGCCTTCCCCCCTCTGAGCGCCTCTGCCCGCCAAAGCTTCCTTTGCCTGTTTCTTACTTCTTTCACCCTAAAATAGCAGTGCTGGCAGAGAGCATCCACAGAGCACAGCAACAGCCAGGGGTCACCTTAGGTGTCACCCCTTCTCCCCTAGGGGACATTTAGGGCTGTACAGGACCACGCAGCCACTCAGAGCAGCCCTGGGCCAAGGGTGAGGGATGTTCAGCATCCCATGCTCATACCCACTGTGCTTTATGGGTCCATCCCTGTGGGCAGAGGGGATGGGGAGAGAGGGAGGGCAGGGACAGGGGATCCCCAATGGGAATGGTGGCAGTGGAGTGTCTCTCCCATCACTCTCACCTGTGTCTTCTCTTCTTCCGTGACCCCGACTCAGACCTGCAGGATGAAGAGGAAGTAGAGGTGAAGGCGACACACTGAGCATGGGGATGGGGACAAGGGCAGGGGGTGGCACTGAGATGTGCTGCTGGATGGGGCAGGTGATAGCTGCTGTGAGGAGGTGATGGCCCCATGAAGAGCCATCAGGATCATCCCTGTCCATGCCTCCATCCCACCCCAGCCCCAGGGCCTGGGCAGCCACCCACCAGCCCCCATGTCCCCAGCCTGCCGTGGTGTCCCCAGCCTGCCATGGTGTCCATCCTACCTATCACGTCTGTGTTTCTTTCCAGTCTTCTTTTTCTTTTCCTTGCGGATGGGTGAAGAGCTGTCGCAGCTGGAGGGGGGGAAGTGGGTGCCCTTGATGGGGGAGCAAGAGACTCCCCTTCCCTGTGGCCCAGGGTCCTATCCCACAGCTCCCCACCACCCCGCTTCCCCTGGACAACCCACAGCATGCAGGAACACCACAAGGGAGTTACTTCCTGGGGGGATTTGGGGGATGGAAAGGGGATTTTGGCAGAAAGGCTCTGCTAAAGCACCCAAATCCCACTGAGTCCCATTGCCACCTCGTGGGCTCCGCAGCCTCCTGCAGGAGATGAGGCCAATTCCCGGTGGGATTTCAGAGGGGTGGCAGTGGATGGGGAAGGCCAGCCCATGCCTGGTGGGGAACCAAGCCCACCCAGCCCAGTGGGCACTTACCTGCGCTCCGAGCCGGGTTTCCTCTTTTTGCTGCCGTGGGAAAGGCAGAGAAGAAAGGGACATTAGGGATAGCATCCTGCCCAGGCAGCCAGTGCTAACCGGGGATGGGCACACCCCTCAGGAGCCAAATCCTGCCCTGTGCTGTGCATGGAGCAGGCAAGGCCCCACCAGTGCATGCAGTTGGGTAGGCTGGAGGTGCACCCCATAGCACTGGCGTGTGCGTGGACACACGCGTTGCATCACTGGTGCATTGCCCCTCAAGGAGGGGCGGCCTTGCCCCATGGAAAGGATGAGGTGGGAGGAGAGGTGCCCTCCTTGGAGCATGGGGCCAACGCGGGACTCACCGGCTCCGGCGGTGACCGGATTTCTTCTTCTTCTTCTTCTTGGGTGGAGGAGAGGTGGAGCTGCTCGAGTGCCGTTTCAGCCTATGGGACAAAGCAGGCAGGGCTGGGGTGGGGGGGGAGCAGGGACCACCCCCCTGTGCTCTGTGCCCCCCATGGGGACCCGCTCCCCACGCTCCCTGCTTGCTGCAGCCAGACCTGTACTCGCGGTGGCCGCTGTCCTCGTGGTAGCACTCGGCCGAGCAGTCGCACTGCAGCAGGCAGCCCTCGCCGGAGTCCGGGTACTCCATCTCGTACTCCTCCCCATCCACGCCGTGGTGGTTTTCTATCACGCTGCCAAAGGAGGAAGCACGGTGTTAATCCAGGGATCCCCGTTCCCCACGTCCCACTGGAGGTGCTGGAGGGAAGCCTGGGATATCCCCTCCGCCGTAGCATCCCTTGGTCAGGTCCCTTGAGGTCCACACGCAGCAAAGCTCCGTGGTGGGGGTGTTCCTGGGGCTCCTGTTGCTGCAGAAATCCCTGCTGGGCTGGCACAGGGATACGATGGGATATGGGGTCACTGAGATCTGACCTCAGCATCATTCAGAGCCCCTTTTGGCATCACCCAAGTGCCAGGGCTGGGCAGGAGGCTGGAGTCAGCCCAGGTAGGTGATGGGGAAGGATCAGGCTGAGAGGAGCTGCAGGAGGTTTGGGGAATTCAGGTGATTATCCAGGAGCTGTCCGGGATGACCCAGGCTTTGAGGCCAGCACCCCAGTGTGCCGCTGGCTCGGCAGCAGAGCTCCAGGAGGTGATGGGTGATTTCCCCCCTGGGTAGGTGAGGTGAGGTGGGAGCACATCAGCCCTGGGGCCATCAGGGTCTCCTCTCCCTCCTGAGGGACTCCATCAGCATTAATTTTCCCCGCTGCCATGGAAACCATCAGGAGGTTGCCATTGGCTGCAGGGCTGCAGGCAGAGGCCCGGCAGCTGGACCACAGGCGGGAGGGATGCAGGAGTCCCTGCCCAGACCCTCCCTGCTGCCCACACCTCCTTGCTCCTCCTCTGCCATCAGCATCAAGGAGCCTCTTGTTTGTTCCTGTTCCTGTTCCTGGGGGCTGCAGGATATCTCACACAGGATGTGGCCATTCCATGAGGGAACCATAACGGATGCCTTGGAGGGTGCTGGCTTCCCACCAGCCCAGGCACTTGCTTCCCAAGGGAGATTTGCCCTTGGGAACCAATGAGAGCTCCTCCATCCTTCCCACTGGGAGGCGTATGGCAGGGAATGCTGGTGGATAAGGGCAGCCTCACAGCACTGGTCCCTTGGCAGCCTGGCCAGTGTCTATGCCTGAGCCGAGGGATGCTCCCATCCCCAGACAGCAGATCTGAGTGCAGCACATTGGCATCCCTGGCCACAGGCAGGCCCTGGGCTCTTGAACCCAATTAAAAGTGGTTTGGACCAGAACTACAAGCGAATCCTCCTCCTCCTGACCGCAGATGATCGCTCAAGCGGGTCTCGGGCTCCCTCCTCTGCCGCAGCCATGGCATCCTGGGTCGTTTCCAAGTGACTCCTGCTCCGGCCATGCCCCAAGGGCAGAAGCAGCCTTTCAGCCACTCACCCAACCATGGGACGGGGGAGAAAAGGAAGGAGGGAGCAGGGATAATTCCCTGTTGGACTCCGGTCCGTGAGCAGGCAGAGCTCCGCGCCTGAGCCTGCTGCCAGCATCTCACCCATTAGCTGTGCTCAGCGGCTCAAGACAGGCTGCTGCTGCCCCAATTATCCCTCCTCTCTCCTGTCTGCTTGCAGTCCCACCAGCCTGCCCACCAAGCAGCTATTCCTTGGGGGCCAGGCTGTGCATGCACAGGGATAGGAGATGGAAACACAGGGAACAAGCCAGGGACTCAGGTGGCCACGGCCCTGCTCGGTGCCTCAGTTTCCCCTGGGGGGGGTTGCAGATGATGCTGAGCTGTTTGAAACAGGACCAGCTGGTTCAGAGTCATGGTCCCAGCAGCCAGCGACGGAGCTGTGATCATC